>NC_048599.1:9890101-9972601 GCF_003668045.3 Cricetulus griseus
TGTGGGGGAGAGAGAGAGAGAGAGAGAGAGAGAGAGAGAGAGAGAGAGAGAGAGAGTTCACGTGTATATAGGCTTATGTTTGTATATGGGCATGCACGGACCATAATGCACTTATGGAAGTCAGAAGATGACCCTTAGAAATGGCTTCTCTCAACGGGCGTTGGTGGTGCACACCTTTAATCCCAGCACTCAGGAGGCAGAGGCAGGCGGATCTCTGTGAGTTCGAGGGCAGCCTGGTCTCCAGAGTGCCAGGATAGGCTCCAAAGCTACACAGAGAAAAACAAAAAACAAAAAAAAAAAAAGAAAGAAAGAAAGAAAGAGAAAAAGAAAGAAATGGCTTCTCTCTTTCCATAATGTATGGCCTAGGGATTGAACTTGAACTCGGCTCATCAGTATTAGGAGCAAGCATCTTTGTAAATGGAGGCAGAGTTTTTCTTTTGTCCTGACTGCTGGTCCCAAATAAACACACAGAAGCTTATATGAATGCCAAAAGCTCAAAAGTTCAGTCGATAGCTCAGGCTTATTATTAACTAGCTCTTACACTGAAATGAACCCATTTCTATAAATCTATGTGTTACCATGTAGCTCAAGACTCTACCTGTCCATCAGCATTGTGCTTCCCTTGCAGCTGGCTGGTGTTTCCCTACACTCTCTGCCCTGCTTCATCCCAGCACTCAGTTTGATTGTCCCACCTAACTGTATTCTGTCCGGTTATAGACCAAACAGCGTTTTATTAACCAATGAGAGTAATGCATAAACACAGTGTACAGAAGGATCATCCCACAGCACATCTTTACCCCAGTGAGCCATCTTGCCAGCCAGTCCCTACTTTTTCCAGGTAAGAGAACAGAAGCCAACACGGAGGAAGCCCTCAGTGTCTCCAAACTACAGGCTAACATTCATGTTTCCTTGCTCTTACACTCATTCAATTTGGAGTCACCCTTTAAACACAGGACTCAAAGTACAGTAATAAAGCTTGCTAAGGAAGTGAATATTTATTTAGAATTAGAAATCAAGTCAAGACATATCACTGGTTTAAAAAAACTAGCAAATCACCAACATGGCAAAATAAAAAAAAAAAAGAAACTTCATATTTTATTAACTGTCTGACACCTCTAAAATATTTTTTCTTTCTCACTCTTTGGTTACCTCCTTATTACAGGAGTTTATTTTTAAAATACTTCTTGAAAAAAATAGAAAATAATTTAGTCTTTCCCCTGCTGTAATTGATCCAACCTTTTAAAAACTATTGACGATTTACAAATATCCCTATGGTATTTAAAATGCACTATTGATTACAGTATTTGCTTTTTAGAGTATGTGTAGGGTCTGGGGGAGACCTCATCAAGTTTCATGCATGAGCTGTAGCAGTTTCAAGCTTTCTCATGTCATGACTGCCCTTAACCACTCTTTGAATTAAAGCTCCCAAGATATACACTTGTCACTAACACACTTAATAATATATTATGTTTTGTGCTATCTGCATGTATTTTATTACCAGATTCAGTGTCAAATCAGCAAGATATTCAAATAGTAGAATTGTGACCTTTTAAAAATTTCCCATAAAAAAGAAAAACAATACATGACATATTTATAATTGTGTATGCAGCATTAATGAGGACATCCTTGAGTGCTGAATACCCAGTGTCCCCCGGTGCTGAAGAGAATCAAGTCTTCCTCTTCCTCCTTGCAGCCAGGCAAACCTCCAGATTCTTTTGGTGGCAGCTCCAGTTTTCCTCTGATGGCCGTCGGGCAGCTTGGGCTTCACTCCCTTTGAGGTGCTGACATTCACCCTGAGCCTGCCCACCACAGCCGTGGTTCAGCTGCACAGGGCGTGTGGCATCTTCCCAGACATCAATCCTTACCAAGATGCTAACAGGACCTTAACCATTAAGTGCCAATGACAGGGGGCCACATCAATTCATCATATTAACCCCCATCTAATCTCACCCTCCACTCACCTTTCCCGTAACCAGATTTCAAAATGCCAATAGTCATTCAAATAGCACCTAATTCCAAAGGAAGGGTGAAGGGTGATGGAGAGGGAGCTGAAGCCCTTGGAGACAACATCGAAACCAATTGTACTTAAAACATTTCCCTTCGCAGATGTTATCTAGGCAGATAACCATGACAACAGGCTGGCAGAAGCCCTCCCAGGGCCTTTGTTATGGTTTAACTCTGCAGTATCCACACAGCTCATGTATTTGAACATTTGATTCCCAGCTGGTGATGTTGTTCGAAGAGGTTGTGGCCCAGCTGGAGCAAGTGGGCCTTTTGGTCCTGACCTCACTTCTGCCCATTCTCTGCTTTCTGATTTGAGACGTAACGAAGCAGCCATGCCATACTCCCACAGCCCCGCATGGCCTTGTCCACCTTGATGGGCTATGCCCGCTCAAACTAAGAGCCAGGATAAATCTTCACACACCTAAGCTGCTTCTTGTCAGGTATTGGATAGCTTTACCATCTGAAGCACAGGGACACTTGGCTGCAGGGTCCGGCAGTGCAGCCAGAAACCAAATCTGGAAATTCTCATTCTATTCACTCGGCCTGCAGACCCTGTGCTCCAAGAAGCATCCGCAGAGCCTGGGGACACCTTCTTGCTCTATATTAGCCACAATTAATAATCAGAAGCAGAGTCTCAGCCACTTAACGTATATCAACCACCCTTCTGGGAGAGGGCTGTCATCCACTGGTTCACTTTTCCCGAGATAGGAAAATTGATAGGTCACCAGTGTCTGTGAATAGCACTCTGAAGGTACCATATTTATTTTAGCTGCAGCTTCAAGTCAGTGGCTATCTGCACTACGAAGAGCTTCACTCTATAAAATACATTTGGTCTTCATTTTTCAAGCGCTACTGAAGGAAGCATATGGTAATCTATTTAGCTTTGCATTCCATGGAGATATTGACTCTTTCCACAGACCCTCATGTTATTTTATTATGAAATTCATGTCCTTTTTATACCCCTGCAAATTTGTCCTTCTTTTCAGTTAGAAATACCTGAGGCTATGAGACTACCCTGTTTACCATCAAATTCATGAGTCATACCCGAAAGTCATTAAATAAAACAGAGATACTGTTCACTGGGGCCCTGATGAGGACCTGTCTTCAGAGCCCACATTCTCTTGGGTTTTAGAGATGAACCGTCCCGAGTATGTTTTTATTTTCTATTAGGGCTCATTCTAACACAAGCACTTGACTCGATTTTCTCGCTTGTCTTCTACTGGAATCGAATCCTTGAATTTTTTTTTCTCTTGGCTGTCCAGTTTTAAAAGCTGTATTTCAAAATCTGATTATTTTTCCAGAACTGAATCTGTCTTTTCTTTTCCCACAATCTCTGAAGTAGTGTTATTCAAAATACTGATTTGACAACTTAAATATTTCCAAACTCACTGCCCTCCCATTCTCCCAAGGTGACCTCAGGATGGAAGATGAGAGGGGAGTGCAGTCCTCCAAAGATAGTGTGGTTAGTGATGTCTCGGTGGTGACCAGGGTAGGGTGGCTGTTTAAGTTGCTTGGTACTACAATGGAGGGAGTACAGTTCCCAAACCCTGGTTTGGGAAAGCTGGGCTTCCTCTTCTTAAAAAGAACAATGCTCTATCTTCCCAACGAGGCACAAACCTGAACTATTAGCTCATCCTCTCATAATTCATTCATGGCCCCCTACTATTGAATGTCATGTGACTAGTCGATTCAAGGCCCTCCTACCTTGAGTACTCCTCACCCCCAGGATGCAGTGATGGACTGTGACCTGTGACCTGGACTTGTGAGTCAGATTACCCTTTCTCCCTTGTGCTGTTTGTCAGGGCATTTGATCTAAGCAACAGAAAAAGGAAACTAAAGCAGGCACAACATAAATTTACTCTGACTTTCACATCATACTGTACCTATACCATAAGCAGATAAGATCTGTAGAGTGAATGATACCACCTGTTAAGATAGAAGGAGGTACATTTCATACTTAAGACCAGGCTGCTTTTAAGCTGGGGCTGAAAGGATAGATGGGGCAAACTGGGTTGGGGCAGGAAGAAAGAATCTCCAGGAGCAAAAACAGTCTACAGAAGGGATTCTATGAGCTCAATAAAACAGAAGATGCAGGAGCTGCAGGAGGGGAGAACAAGAGAGAGAGGGATGACTTGAAGCTGGGAAGATAAACAGGACCCACTCTCTAGAGGCCTGGAAGCCAGAAGATAGATATGTATTTGAATTCTAGCCAGTGGGAAGCGGTCTCACCAAATTCGTCGTTTTCATGGTGGGATGTAAAAGGAGATCCTGGTTTGCAGGACAGAAAATTGATTGCTTCCTGGTTTGATGGGGGAATGTACTGTGTATGTTTATCTTATTGATTGTTAAATAAAATATTGTTTGGCCAATGAGACAGGAAGTTAGACAGGACTAGGACTCAAAGAGGATTCTGGGAAATGTAGTAGAGAAGTGGTGATCCAGGCAGGAAGTGACATGGCAAGGAGACTCATATTTAAGTGAAGGAGAAACAGGAAGGGCCCCCTTTTCCCCTCCGATCCTGCTCCAGAGGCACGATGTGATCCACCGTCAAGGAGGGACGCCAATATGGTGTCCGATAAGATAAGTCTTATAAAATATATAGATTTATGATAATTGAGACTGAGCTAACAGATGAGAATCCTAGTCATTGGCCAAGCAGCTTTGAACCTAATACAAGTTTCTGTGTATTCATTTGGGCCTAACTTAGGCGGGCGGCGGGGGTAAAGCTTGCACGTGGTGGTGGTGGTGGTGGGGCTCAGGCGGCTTTTGGCGGAAAGATTTATCGTAACACTGGTTCTTCAAAAACAGAAGACGACATGCAAATAAATGACAAAAACTGAGACAAGACCTTGCAGTCACACAGGATGACCCACGCCCATCTAGAGTCTGAGTTCAACAGTCCAGGGACACGAGTCTGCCCAGCTTAAGCAAATGTCGTCTCCCACGTTGTTGTAAGCAAGTTCAGGGAGGTAGCACAGCCCAGATCCACGTCCTTATTTCCTGTTTCTGAAACACCTGAAAAAATGACTTCTAGTCATAGTGAACGAGCAAAAGGGATGTGGGGTTCCCTTGTTGGCACAGCGTTTCCCAGAATTATATGACTAATTGCACCTTACCCCAGTCAGACTGTCGGGTATTTGCCCCTTACTTAACAGGCTAGAGACTGCTTTGCGTTCTTCTGCAAGAAGGCTTTTAAAATTCAAAATTTAAGACTTCAGAACGAGGGGTCAAGATTTGTGTCCAAGTATCATTTCCCCTGGCCTGGGAATGAATGCCACTATGACATGTGACTGAGGGAGGCAGAGCTTCACTAGCCACTGGCTCATCCTTTGGAGGAAGAATATCTGCTTGAGCTGTCTTTGAGAAACAGCAATGTTCTGAAAGTTATTTTGTTTCCCCCCGATTTTTTTCTTATCTCCCTTTGACATGAAAATTGACATTTCCAGAATTGGAGACACATACCCACAAAACTGTCCCTTCTCTTTGAATTCTTGGTCAATCTAGGCAACTTTGTTCATCTATGTCTCTGTCTCTCTGTCCATCTCTGTGTCTGTCTCTGTCTTTGTCCATTTCTGTCTCTGTCTCTGTGTATGTCTCTGTGTCTGTCCATATCTGTCTCTGTCTCTGTCTTTATCTCTCTTTCTGTCCATCTCTATGTCTGTCTCTGTCTCTCTGTCCATCTCTGTGTCTGTCTCTGTCCACTTCTGCCTCTGTCCATCTCTGTCTCTGTCCATCTTTGTCTCTGTCTCTGTCCACCTTTGTCTCTGTCTCTGTCCATCCCTCTTCTTCTGCCTGTCCCTCTCCTCCAGCCTTTCAAATCAATCTCCTTTTCAAGAGGAATAATTACTGTAGATGCCCCACATGTGCATGCTGGGTAAGGTGGGTTTTGGAGCATCATCATTGCTGGTTCTCTCTGCCTCCCTAAATCAGGGTGTACTGGTTTAAGTGAGAAATGTCTCCCATAGGCTCAGGTATTTGAACAGTTAGTTCTCCAGTTGGTGGCTGTGTTTGGGGAGGTTTGAGGTGTGGCCTTCTGGAGGAAGTATGCCAGTAGGGGTGAGCTTTGAGTGTTTATAACTTCACCCCACTTCTGTGTCACTGTCCATCTTGTGTTTATGGTCAGAGATGTGATTTCTCAGCCTCCTGATCTATCTGCCTTCTTTCATGCCTCCCCCACCAATATGGACTCTCCCTCTGGAATTATAAGCCAAAATAAACTCTCTTTCATATGTCGCTTCTGGTCAGGGTATTTTTATCACAGCAGCAGAAAGTAACTAATACATACTCACTTCCTAAAAGTGATAAAATAAGCCTTCCTAAGAGTGGAAGTTTCATAGTTTTCATATTTTTTCTTGTGTGTATGAGCGTGTGTGTGTGTGTGTGTGTGTGTGTGTGTGTGTGTGTGTGTGTGTGTGTGTGTGTGTGTGTGTTTGAGGTAGGTATGAGTGTATGTGTTTGGTGTGGATGTCAGTGTGTGTGTTTGGTGTAGGTGTGAGTGTGTGTGTTTGGTGTAGGTATGAGTGAGTGTGTGTGTTTGGTGTAGGTGTGAGTGTGTATGTTTGGTGTAAGTATGAGTATGTGTGTTTGGTGTAGATGTGAGGGTGTGTTTTTAGTGTAGGTATGAGTGTGCTTGTTTGGTGTAGGTATCAGTGTGTATGTTTGGTGTAGATGTCAGTGTATGTGTTTGGTATAGGTGTGAGTGTGTGTGTTTGGTATAGGTGAGTGTGTGTGTGTGTGTGTGTGTGAGAGAGAGAGAGAGAGAGAGAGAGAGAGAGAGAGAGAGAGAGTGTTTAGTGTAGGTGTGAATGTGTGTGTTTAGTGTAGGTGTGACTGTGTATGTGTTTGGTGTAGGTGTGAGTGTGTATGTGTTTGGTGTAGATGTCAGTGTGTGTGTGTTTGGTGTAGGTATCAGTGTGTGTGTTTGGTGTAGGTTGAGTGTGTGCATTTGGTGTAGGTGTGAGGGTGTATGGACACATATACATGGGGATGTGTATAGCCAGAGGTGGCAGGAAGATGTTTGCTACCCTGCTCTGTCACTGAACCCAGAGCTAGGCTGGCAATCAGTAAGCGCTGGTGATGCTCCCATTCCCACACCCTCTCACCCCCACCTCTGAGCTCTGGGTTCCAGACACACAGGGCCACACGGGGCTGCATAGGGCTTTTTATATGGCTGCTGAGAATTTGAACCAAGGTTCTTATGTTTATGCAGCAAGCAGTCTGTCCCACTGAGCCATCCCTGCAAACCATATTTTAAATGTCTGTGTCTTTATTCTGATGAGTGGGAGAGTGTGTAGGAGCAGCATAGATCCTCCCGCTTAAAGCAGCCTCTCTAGTTTCCAGTCTCAGACTTACTGGTTATTAGAAGCAAGTTTCTAATCTCCGGGTTCTTTCCTCACTTACACAATGAATGATAATATCAATTCTTACCTCATAAAAATGCTAATATGTGTAAATGCCTAGACCATTGCCTGGCACATGAGAGTCATCAGTTAATGCTACTGCTAGAATTAGCTGCTCTTTCAATGACCATTTAAGGGAAACAAGTGCAAAATCTGATCCTCTCCCCCAGGACAAATTTAAGTCCCATTTTTAACCCCTCTTTCCAGGACAACTACTAAATACATGTTTAAAAGTTTATTTTGTGCATTTGTGTGTGTGTGTGTGAGTATGTATATCTTGCTGTATGTGTATCAGTTGTGTGTGTGTCCTGCCGTATGTGTGTGTTCTCATGTGTTTGTTTGTAGTGGTGTGTGTGTGTGTGTGTGTGTGTGTGTCCTTCTCTATGCCAGGCCCTGTTGTAAGAAGATACGGTGTGAAAGCATACAGGCCCTTGTTTTTGAACAAAGAATGAAAAAGATTCAACAAGTTTAAGAAAAGACACTTTAGCTGAGATGCACATGAAGCCCTGAATGCAAGGTCTTGTGATATAAAAGTAAAGGAGATGTTATGCTGAAGGCGTGGTTAGGAAGGGGTTCTCTGGGAAGGTGACATTTCACTGAAGTCTACTGTAACAAAGGAATTGCCACATCCAGAGCCAAGAGAATGGGGCAGCAGACAGGCAGGACAAATACAATTCATCAGGTAGTTATCTGAATAACGTCTGCCTCAGCCATGTAGTCCACAGACCAGGGAACTGTAACACATAGGGGAAAATCTTGCCAGCATCCTTCTTTTGTAAATAAAGCTTTATTAGAACACTGCGCTGCCCATTCATTTCCATATTGCCTAACCCGCTGCAGCAAAGTTGAACAATTAAGACAGAGACAGTGGACCCCATTAGTCTGAAGTATTCACTACCAGGTGAGGCCCTTCTACAAAAGCATTGGCCACAACAGCCTTACACCACGGGGCCTGGGAGGGGAGGATCTTGTGTGTCTCCCTCGTTCCTCCGTTTCCTACAGCTCTTGCTGTTCATGACATGGCAGGCTGCTGAAACTAGCAGGTGGGGGAATCTATGAGATGTTGTGAGCCTGTGTCAATAGAATTTTGCTTGATTCATTTTTAAAACATGAAATCTCTTAAAATGAAGTTCCCAGAACATACAGACATGCATCACTGATTCCCCTGTGCATAAAGTAGCATAAATACCATCATGGCTGTCCAGAGTTATGGTGTTAAAGTGTTCAGGTGCAAGCAAGGTGTTGAGGACCAGGCTAGTTCTACACTATGAATTGCACAGAGGCTCTGGATAATGTTTGTCAAGGTGGCAAAGGCGGAACTAGGGGAATTGAACCCCCTTTGAGGCTGTGGAGTTGGTCTTGAAAAGGGATAGCTCTTACCCACAGCACTGGCCTTGAGCTTCTCATAACTTGGGGTCTTAACCTCAGAATCAAAAGCCCATGGGCCAGAAAGATCTTCATGGTGGAAACTGCCCTTCACTTCCTGTTCCTCAGCAGTGTCTTGTGGTGGTGAGTTTGTTAGCTTATACCACCTAGAATCACATGGGAAGAATCTAAGAGAGGGGTTGTCTACACTGGGTGGGTCTGTGAGTGTGTCTGGGAGGGATCATCTTACCTAAGTTAATTGATATGGGAAGATTTAACTCACAGTGGGTGGCACCATTCCCTAGACCGGGCGCCCTGCACTGTGAGGGTGGAGACATTGGTCTGAGGATAAGAAAGCAAGTGAGTATGTGTGCTTTCGTTTCTTTCTGCTCTTGACTGCAGATGTGACAGGGCCAGTTGTCTGAAGTTCTTGCCTTGACTTGCCTACGATGCTAGACTGTAACCCTGAATTATTGGTTTAAACCAACTCCTTTCTTTCCTAAGCTACTCTCTGCCAGGAAACTTTATCACAGCAATGGAAACGAAACAACCACACTCTACATCCCAACTCTGGATGTGATGGTTAAAACTCTCTGTAGATTTTCCCAGTGTCCCCCAGGGTACTGTGGAGGTGGAAGAGTGGACATAACCCGTTCATTTGAGAAGCACCACATTCTCTGTAAGCGTCTTCCTCCTCCTGAGAGAACCTGAGTTGTCTATAAAAGCTCTTCAGAGGTCAATGTTGTTGACCTCTTGCTCAGTTGGCTTCAGCACCCAGAGTATGAACACAGGCAGGTAGCCTTCTTTGCTGAGGAGACAGAAGAATTCAGAATAAGAAAGGCACAAGAAAAGCCAGAGATGCCAGAACCCACATGGGTCAATCCTTTCAATAATAAAGGAAAAATGGCATTGATGTTAACTCTGGGATGGGAAACTTACAATACCGTCAGTTTGGCTTACTTGGGTATTAGATCTCAACACTCAATGGCCGTTTGTGTATTTTGTATCCCCCAAATCACTTGATGTTTTGGGGGGTGGGAGGACTGGTCTAGGTTAGCCTGGATCTATGTGATTTAGGCAAGCCTTGAACACTCAGTCCCCTGCTTCAGCCTTCCAAGGACTGGGACTAAGGCGTGAGCAACCATGTCTAACTCAGCACAATTTTTGACATTGCAGAATAATATTGATTATTATATAATCAGACAACTTTAGCAATAATTTTCCTAACCAACAGGGTCTCCTAGGTCGTGAAAAAGAAACCTATCAACATATTTGCACATGTATGCATAAATATATGAACACATACATAAAGAATAGATACATGACACAATATAAATACCCTTGATTCACATTTTAGTTTCCTATTTGAGCGATCAATATCTAAAATGAGAGAAAATGTTTTTCATGGAAAAGTTTGGATGGATTCTTTTCAAAACCGGATGAATTTGACATTACCGTTCGACTCATTTCCTTAAGGGATAAGGATGCCTTGGAGCAGAGGGAAGGTGTGCCCTCAGCACCCCCCCCCCAATCCCTACTACTCAGTTCTTTCCTCTCCCACATCTGGTGACCTGCCCTGGACATGTCGGCTGCGGTGAGATCTCAACTCTTCTGTAATTTTATCCTCATGTTCATCCTCTTTCTTCAGCCCAGTAAAGTCTCTTCGCACTTTGAAATAATCTTGCCCAAAATGCATTATTTCCACAGCAATTTGCCTGACTAATCTTTTGTAAAGTTCTTCTCTCTGCTGTTTTTCTCACTCACATATATAACACCTCAGACTTGGTAACATTTCCCCTAAATGCATGAACTGAAACAAATATATGTGACCTAGAAAATACAAGGAACCAGGCGAGAGAGAAGGGCTTAGCGATTAAGAGCACTCAGTAGCTGCAAGGTGGCTTCTCTGAGCCTACACCGTGGCTTTCCACTTCCAGGAAATCTGACCCCCTCTCCTGACCTCCCCAGGTGTTGCACACACACACACACACACACACACACACACACACGGTGCACATACATACACACAGTTTCTCCGTTCTCTCTGGCGGTATTTTCAGTCACAACTATGTTGAGAGGTGCTTGTGAAGGAGAGGTTACATCATCATGCGAAAGCCGACTTTTTTCTTAATTTCCTGAGAGATGGTCTTACGTAGCCTAGGCTGGCCTCTAACTCACTGTGTAGCTCAGGATGACCTTGAACTACTGACTCACTGCCTCCACCCCCTGAGTGCTGGCATAACAGGAATGCAAATTTGCAGAAGAAAGTCATCCATAGAATAAAATAGAGAAGCTGGAATGGTGGCACACACCTGTAATCCCAAGACTATGGAGGCTGAGACAAGAGAATCAGAGAACCACTGCAAGTTCTAAGCCAGCCTAGAACACATGAGACATTGTCTTAAAACACTATATGTGCATATATATATATACATATATATGCATATATATTATAAAAAGCATAATTTAATCACCAATGACAATAAATACTTTTTCACACAGAAGAAGACATTTAAATATCCTATCTAGCTAAAGACTAAACTTCAAATTGGAACTGTTTGACTTATAAATCATGTGTGATGTTTCCTTACTTGCTTTCTGTTATTTCATTGAAGATCTGCTTTTTTGCTGTTGTCTTATTTTTTAAGAAGTAACTTTGGCACACTATCACCAATGTGCAAAGGTGAATCTAGAAGCATTAGTCTGCACTGAATTCATTCTGGCAGCAACACAATCCCAAAACTATTGGAAAATTCATTCACGCACAAGAGAAAAGTCAGTGGGCTTTTACAGAAGCACTTCTTAGAAAAACAAAAAACCCACTGTGACAATGGAGTGAAATACGAAGAAGGAAGAGATAAAAGTGGGCTTTGTTGAGAGAAGCAGCTGGTGGCTCTTCTTCCATCAGATCTGGTCTATCACACATCAGAATCACCCTGTGGAGTTCTTGCATGAGCAGCTCTGCAGCCTGGATGGACCAACACTGATTGGGCAGAGAGAACAACCAGGAAGCAAGAGGATGGCCTTGAAACTGAACAGTTCAATCGAGGTGATGCTTGGACAGCTGCAGGGTTGTCTTCCAACACTTACTGGAGATGCTTTATAGACTGTTTTGAGAAGAGTTTGTGTATCTTTAAGGAAGTTCCAGCACAAGGCTCACGTGTGCCGCTGCTATTTGTCCTTGTGTGGGTTATTGAGTGGCCGTGGAGCAGAGTCCTTCAGTTACATCGGGCAGGGACTCCGTGGATGTCCTAATATACCTTATAAAGGATATCAGTGGATTGTTGTGATGATGTGTGGAGCTTCCAAAGGATCTGTTTCTAGATGAGAGGTGTTTGCTTGTTTTGTTTATTGCCTTACAGTTGTCGTCTCCACAAGAGAGTAACCAACTGTTAATGGCAAGACAAGAGGCATAGTTTAGGACCCTCCATGCCCAGGTGCAGTAACCCTTTCCCTAAATGCCTTTGTGTGGAAAGAAAATGGGCAATGAACAGAGACCAGAGAACAGTATCTTTCATGCTCCCGTTTTACATTTCCCAATTAAACCTTTTGTTTTGACTCACAAGCAATTGTTAATGATACAGGGAGATCCTACGTGCCCTTGACCCAGTTTTTCTGGGAGGAAACATCTTGCAAAGCCATGGTGCGACATCACAGGCAGGACATTGACAGTGATAAATACCCTGTTACCTCCTCCACTGCAAGCATCCTTCATAGCGCCCTTCAGTAGCCACAGTCCCCTGCCCTGGGAGAAGTCCAGCTTCCCCACTGTTGCGTGAACTTTTCCTGAGAGATGAGCAAATTTCTGTTCACCCCAGTTAGAATCTCCCCTCCCCCGCCAAAAAAAAAAAAGAGAGAGAGAGAAATGATTCCATTCAAACCGAGCCTGGTGAAAGCAGAGGATCGAGTTAGGGTCATTCACAGGGATCACCCACGGGATCATACACTACTGCAGACAGTGTGCCCCTCTTCCCAGCAACCACTAACTCATTTCTATGTCCTCAGTGGGGCGGCTCACGAGTCCCTTCTCCCCGGCAACTGTCAATTGCATGTCAATCCTTGTGCTCCATGACAGGACGTGAGTGGCCCAGTCTTTTTCCAGTCACTTGTGGGTAATCGCAGTCCTGAGAGTACAAAGGAACCAGAACTGTGTCATACACAGAGCATTGTGTCCCCAACACTCTCACCCCTTTATACAGAGCTGGGCAGGAGACCTGGCTCCCAGAGACTTCCCCTGCTACCTCTCTGGCTGAGGGTAGGTGTGCCACTCTGCAGCTCCCACACAACCACAGATGCCCTGGTGGGGGAGTAATGATGGAAATCCAGATGTTTCCCTTCTTTTCAGCTTCCTTGTCTTCTGGAAGCCTTGACACATCTTTCTGGGGCAAAGAGTTGTTTTACCATGAGGCCTTAGCTGTGATGGGGGCTGGGAGTGGAGAAGATTTTGTTTCTATGGAGTTTGGTTGATACAGAATGGTTATCATTGAAACTTCCCTGGTACTAAGTTGTCCCTGGTCATACAATCCAAGAAAGCCGTGTGTGTGTGTGTGTGTGTGTGTGTGTGTGTGTGTGTGTGTGTGTGCCTTCCCTCAGACCCAAGTCTGATACTTGAACATTCACAGCACAAGGAAAACCCAGGGATATCACCAGCATATCAACCCTGGAGGCCTCATCCACATTCTCTGGGTGAGTCTCCATTCCTTCCCTCCTCACAGCATTTTCATGAGAGAACCCCTCATGCTCATGTCTACATACACACTGTGTTAGATACTCTTTTATACTGTGGCAAAAACATCTGACACAAACTATTTAAGAGGGGCATCTATTTGGCTCATGGTCTCCAAGATTTTTCTTAGCTCCACTGACTCTAGGCCCATGATGAGGCAGAACAGTATGATTGGTGGAGGGTGTGGCCAAGGCTGCTCACATGTGGCAGACAGGTCGCAGAGAAGAGAATATGCAGAATGCATCCTACATTATGTACTTGTACCTACGTTATCTATCTGTCTCTCACCACCTTCCGGTAACATGACAATGTTATGAACCCACAAAGGAATTAATCCATAGACTAAGTAAGAGCCCAAATGGTCCAGCCATATCCTAAAGGCCCATGTGGGAAACTATGAGGGGCATTTCACAGCCAAATCATATCATACACATACCTATGTTTGCCTACATACATAGACACATATGTATGCACAATATTAAAGGTTTTCATTGTGGAAAACCATATGTACTCTTTCTCTTTGTACATTTATAAAAGAAATTTGAATTCCCTGTGTGCAAAACATTTCAATAAAATTGAAAACTATTTTTAATGCAGATAATCACTATTCTGTTAGTTTTCATCCACTTGCAAGCAGCACCCATCAAATTCCATCTGATGGCTATTAGGAATCCATAGTGAATTTAATAATTAATAAAATTAATGATTGCAGAAACAAACCCCAGTTTATCTTGACTGTCATCTTCAGTCCAATGCATAAGTGCACACAGGCCCCGGGAGACAGGAGGCTTTGATCACATCTACTGTCCCCTTCTTTAGGGAAAGTAGTTTTCTTTTTGTGATTTTTTCAGAGCTTAAAATAAAAGTCAAGAGGCCTTTATTAGAGACACTAGTGTTGGAGTGACTTCTACCCTGCTTTGTTAGGGCAGGAAAGATGAAAACACTGAAGAGGGGTAGATTTTCATTCGCTTTGCCCACAAGGTGTATTTCCCCCTTTTAAAGAAAGTTCATGTGTTGGGCAGGCCGGGGCCTCACAAGTCTGTGGCCCTGGGTTGAGGTCTCCAGAATGAGTACCCTGTCACAAGAGTTTGTAATCCCTGTGAGCCCATGGTGAGAGGCAAGGCAGGGACACCAGAGATGCCAGATCCCCAGAAGGCTGAAGGCCAGCTAACCTGGTGTACAAAGTAGGGGGCAACAAGAGACCCTGTCTTATGTTGGGAGGCAAGGATGGACACCTGAGGTAGTCCTGGATCTCTGCATAGTGTTGTGCCCACATTTACACACACATGTATACTCACATCCATGCATGCACACATGCACACACACACACTTGGACACACACATGCACACACAGTGTCTCTTCGACACACCTCTCTGCCTCTCTCCTCAGCGTTCTCCTCATCTCTTAGCCCCGCCTATCTTCCTGCCTCTATTGGCCAAACAGTGTTTTTTACTCATCAATCAATAATAGAAACATCTATACAGAAGAACATCCCCATCACCACCTTGTTGAGTTTCTTGGCCTTTCTGCTGCTATACTGTGTAGTCCAAGCTAGGCAACCCCTGAGCTTCTGGAGAGTTCTTCTCTCTTCACCTCCAACCTCTTGGCTTAGAGAAGCACGCTACCACATCAAACTTTTTTCATGGGTTCTGGAAACATGAACTCAGGTAATCAGGCTTAAACAGCAAGGACACTTACCCGTTTATTCATCTCCACAGGAATGAGTGTCTTATTTGATTTGATTTGATTTAGTATCCCTAGTATCCAGCAGTTGACAGACATTGGGCAGACCCATTTGGAAAATACAAAAGCATTTGAACACTATTTATGAATGAAGACCTTGACCCTGAATGGCCAAAGAAGAGAGTAGCAGAGAAGCTAGGCTGTCATGGATGTTAAATCCACATAAATGTTCATAGTAGCATCATTTTGGGGGCAACAAGTCAGAAACAACCTAGTCAAACAGCCCAAAATGAACAGGACCCTCAGGTTTTAAAGGAATGCACATTGACACTGGGGGACCTCAGAGACATGGCTGAAGGAGAAAAGCAAATTACACCTTATGTTCTACTCAAGGACACTTCTAGATAAAAGCAAACAGAATGCTAAGCAATTCTATACCATTCGTGTAAGAATAACAAAACAATTATATGTATTTTCTCAGGGAATAGAGCATAGAGGTAATTTATGTCATTACAAAAAGCGTTCAGTCACTTTGGAGCGGGGTGGGGGTATTGGTGCAGTGTGCTTACTGTAAATACCTGAGGCCTTGGGTTCAAGCTGCAGCACCACAAAAATAAATAAATAAGATGTTCAGAAAACTATACTTCCAAATTTTAAATGTCTTCCTTGGGGCAAGAAATGGAAAACAAGTAAGCTGAGGTCAAAGGGGACTTGGTAAATACTCTTTTAAAAAGTATAGAAGTCACAGGACAACCTTAGGTGTCAGCCCTACCTCCCACACAGTTTGATACAGAGTCTACTTTTGCCACTGTGGATGCCAAGCTAGGTG
This sequence comes from Cricetulus griseus, assembly GCF_003668045.3. Lineage (NCBI taxonomy): Eukaryota > Metazoa > Chordata > Mammalia > Rodentia > Cricetidae > Cricetulus > Cricetulus griseus. The sequence goes on from NC_048599.1 coordinate 9,906,109, forward strand.
GCCCAAGTTTCAAGGAAATTCTCCTATCTCTACCTTCCATCCCATCACAGACACATTGGTACTGGTGGTGCATAATGTCATGTCCAGTGTCACATAGGTCCCGGGGACCTGAATTCAGGTCCTCACACTTTGTGCAAGCTCTTTGTCCACTGGGCCACCTCCCTAGCCTTTGATTAATATTCTGATTGTTCATTTCTATTCTTTTCTGAGTATTTAGTTTGCAAATATCATACCTATTACTTTCAGAGTTAAACATATTTTTCCTTTTACATGCTGAAAACCAGTAAATTCCTAGACTCCATACTTCCTTGTGTTGATACCCCCTCTCCCAGGGTTCCAGGATGCCTTTTGAAGATTTGTGAGCTACCTCCACCCCACTCTTCATCCAGAGCACTGAAAAACACTTGCAAAGGAGAGTTAGTGTTTAGGCCAATCCTCTTCATTCTGGAACCATTTCTCTGTTTGTCAACTGCCAGCACTGACATTCTCTCTCACTTCCCACGGTCTGGCATCAGAGAAGGAATCTTGAGCCAACTTGATTCCCCCTCTGAAGAAACAGCTTTGCAGTCTGCACTGTTGTTTTCAGGGAACTAATAAAATGTGCAAACCCCGCCCCCAAATGCCTGAGTGTGTGTTAAGATGGGGGAAATCTTGCAGTGGAAGTGAGCCATCGGCACCCACCATGAGAGTCACTGGTAAATAGCCCTCAGTGCTTGGTGGAAGGATATGACAATGTATCTAAAGAAGCTTCTAGACTCTGCCGCTCATTTCCAAAAGTTTACAATTAAAAGAGGGCAATATGAATATAGATGCTTTATAATAAAAATTAATAATGCTGGCAAATACTGAGCACCCAGTGTCCCCAGGAACCAAGACCTGCTACAATCATGCCCATTTCATAGGTGAGTTGACTGAGGTGAGGTGCAGCCATGATAGCTGTCTGGCTCTAACCACTTTCTTCCCAGCTCCCTGACAGCCTCTCCTATCTGGCTCTCAGCACATGTAAACCCTCAACAAACACTTCTCAAATTCATGAAAGCTTTATGTATGATAGACTAAATGGCACTGTGTAAAAGCAATAGCCAAGTTAACTACTCACCATGTAGTGACTATCATGACCTCATATAGAAAATCAACATGGGGTTAGTCATGAAAGTGGCAACCTTCTGAATGTGGAGACATTACTCTGTCATTCTGAGCTTTCTCATTTGGCTGGAAGATTCTCACTCACACTCTAGTGTCGGGTGCTCCACCCTCGGCATGTGATAGAAAACCATTCCTTCAATTAGTGAGTAACCAACTGACTCTGCTGATTGGCTGGATGGGCCTGACCTCATCGGATGAGTTTCTGAGAGTATAAAACATTGGAGGAGCAAGTTCTTGCTGACCTATAACCTAGCGCTGTCTCTAGGGCTCCAGGCAAAGCGATGAGTGAGCTCTGGGATTTGTGCGTAGTTTCTGGTAGACATCTAGCAAAAAAACAGGAAGTGTTGGTCATACAGCCGCAGAAAATGAGCTATGCCAACCACCAGGGGACCAGAGATCAGACAGGAGTCCTAGCTTCTATCAACACCCGGTTGACACTCGCAGAAAGCCCAGTTAAACCATGTCCTGGTTCGTAGCCAACAGGAACTGCAAGTTACAACATTTTTACAGTTTTTAGCTGCTGATTTAGTCTTCATTTTTCATATATGAATAGAAGACTAATTGGACAGTGATGCATCCTATAAGATTATAAAACTTAATAAAAATGAATTGTTCAGCACTTGTAAGATTCTAATGCACATTGCTGGCTTCCTTGTGAGCTATTAAGCTGCACACTCGCTATTCTGAGATAGAAGTGTGATGGTTGGAGTTCCAGCAGCCATCTCCACCAATGAGTTCAATGATCACACTAGAGGGATGGAGATTAGAAGGTGCCCTGAGCCCTTGATCATCATAGAAAAACTGTACAAACCCAGATCTGTGCACATCAGCAACACTCCTCATGATTCATGAGCTACCATCTGGAAGTTTGTCCAGTAGTCCCACCAGAGTGAATTCTAATATCAACATGTTTCAGTCAACCAGGGCATAATCCATTCTATGGCTTCATCATCAGAGTCTCCGAAAAATAAACGGAGATTCTGTGGCAGTGGCTAGAGGCAGGGTATTCCAGAGAAGAATTCAAGTAACATATGCTTTGTATTTGTTGAGTTTTGGTTTTGCCTGATACAATGTTTCCAGTAGCCCAGGCTAACCTTGAGTCCCTGATCCCCCTGCTTCCCCTTCCCCAGTCCTGGCTGTATCTTTGCAGCTAAGTCAAAGGCTGCTCTTGGACTGGTCCTCCAGTCTCTACCTCCTAAGTGCTAAGATTACAGGCTTGTATTATCTCTCCATACTAAGTAATGTATCCTTTTCAAAAGGAAGGGGACTACTCTCTTGATGGCTAAGACTGTTGGAGGTGAGTGAGATTTTTGTCTTTGATTGGATCCGATAGAAATAAATGATGAATGAGAAAGAGAGAGTTCGCACAAGCCTGCACTTGGAGCAGCAGATTCAGCAGGTCCCCACCCTGCTTAAGAAGCATCCATCCCCAGCACCGCCATTATTGCTCAGGTCAGAGGAGGAAGAGCATCCGCATCCACGGAGACCCAGCTGCCCCACCCCGCCCCGCCCCATCTCCCTTCAGGGCTTCCTCTGCAGCCTCCCTTTTTCTAAAGAGAATTCCTATTTTATCATTAAAACTGCTGATCGTAACCCTGCTAATAGACGAATATTGCTCACACACACAGAAAAGGAGCTAATGCGATCAAACACAACACTAATATTAAATTACTGTAACTCATTTACCTCGCCTGGGCGTGCTGAGCCCCCTCCCCTCTGTGAGAGCTCCTCCATGCACACAAAATCTATAAACTCTTCCCCATAACACAGAAGCTTCCTCTCTGATGTGGATAAGAAACAGGACAGTCACTCTCTCCTGACATATTTGTTCTTTAAAAACAAATCAATGGCGCAGGGATTTGGCACCTGAATGCAGCGCCTGGGCTTGATGAGGCAAAGATTGTCTTCATTAAGGACATTAATATTCATAGGGAGTAGAAAATCTGACACAAGAGAGGACTCGCTAACCTTTTCTCATATTAGATTTTTACTTCTTAACACAATTACAGTCCGGCAATGACTTAATTAATGCCGCTTGTCGTCAGCCGCCTTTAAAGGGCTGTCAATTTGGTCCTGCTGAGGCTGTCAAGGAAACAGAAAGACAGTCATCTTGGTGAAAAAGACATAGGAAGAAATTCGAACACTTAATAATATTCAAAATGCTAAGCAAAGTCACATATCAACTGGGGCTGAGGAAGGCTTTTGTCTTCTTCCTTCCTGCTGGCTGCACTCATGCTCAGGAATGGTGGGATTGGGAGTGACCACTACAGAAAAGGATGCAACAAAAGATACAGGCAGAGGGAGAGAAAATCCCTACTCAAGAACGGCAGCATGTCTGCAGCCCTGCAAATCAGGGTGTCCTGGCTGTTCTCCTGTGAAGTCACAGGGTGCAGTGGGGAGAGCTGTAGGGACAGACTCTGGAGAAACTTTGAGGAGGATACTCATCTCTATGAGTCTGTCTTCAACTTTGCTGGTACACAATTGAGTTCTGCAGACCAACGTTCTCCCGAGATCCTTTTCTTTCCTTACCCCAGAGTGTGGTGATAATTTTGACTCAAGAATTGGCCGAGAGACCGGTTTCAGGCTGTGGGCTGCTTTCCTGGAAGATTCAGAATGTTCTGGGTTTCTACATTCTTTGTGTCTTCAGAGCCATGCTGCAGTCAGGACCCTGAAACATCCCTCCTGTTCCACTGTGACTTCCATCTGCTTGACTTCCTACCCTTTCTTGTCCACCCTGCTGGCCCTTTGAAAGGCATGCAACTGACTTCATCTTGACTTCATCTCTCTCCAACATCCCCAGGCCTTTCCAGCAGTCAAGCTCTGGGTGCAACTGTGGAATTGGCAGCTTGAACAAGCTGTGATGTTCCCTAAGACAAGACAGTGGTTATTCCTTGGTTATGTTCTTGCCATGTGTGGAAATTCTCCTCCCAGCTCTTAGCCTACCTTAGTGCTTCTTGGCCACGATGCTACTGGCTGTTAGGCCTGAATAGTTCTCAGTGGTGGGAGCCATTCTGCACACCACAGTGCATTCAGTAGTATCTTTGAACTTCAACTCTTAGATGCCAGTAGCACCCCAATATCCCTTCAGAGAGATAATCAAAAGTATCTCTAAAAATTGAGGCTATAGCTTTGAGGGTAAAGTACTTATTGTACTAGCTTGTGGGCCTGAGCTTAAATGTCCAGCTCACACATAAGAAGTCAGGCACTGTGGCACACATCTGTAACTCCAGCTCTGTGAGGGACCGTGTAATAGTTTGCGTGTGAAATATCCTTCATGTGTTTGAACACAGCTGGTGTGCTGTTTGCGGTTACGAAGCCTTTAAGAGTGTAGACTTCCTGGAGGAGGTATGACTTCAGGGCTGTGATTTCAGGGTTTAGAGCCTCACCCTACTTCCCCTCCCCCATCTCTCTGATTCTTGTGTGTGGATGAAAATGCGATCAGCTAGCTTCCTGCTCCTTCCGCTCAGCCATGTCTTCCTGTCATGATAGACTCTAATCCCTTTGTATATTAAGCCATAATAAACCCTTTCTTAATTAAACTGACTTGGTCATTGATGGGGAATATACTGTGCATGTTTATCTTATTGATTGTTAAATAAAATACTGTTTGGCCAATGGCAGCAAGTAGATGGGACTAGGAGACAAAGAGGATTCTGGGAAATGAAGTAGAGAAGTGCTGATCCAGGCAGGAAGTGACATAGCAAGGAGACTCATATTTAAAGAAGGAGAAACAGGAAGGGTCCTCTTTTCCCCTCTGCTCCTGCTCCAGCGGCAAGATGTGATCCACCGGCAAGGATGGACGCCAATAAGGCTTCAGATAAGATAAGTCTTATAAAATATATAGATTTATGATAATTAAGACTGAGCTAACAGATGAGAATCCTAGTCATTGGCCAAGCAGCTTTGAACCGAATACAAGTTTCTGTGTATTTATTTGGGCCTAACTCGGGCGGGCGGCTGGCATAAAGCTCACATGTGGCGGTGGGGCTCAGCGGCTTTTGGCAGTAAGATTTATCATAACAGGTCATGGCATTTTATCATGGAAGAAAAGTTGCCAATACAGGTGGAGATCAGAGGATCTCCAGGGATTGCTAGTCAGTCAGTCTAGCTAAATCGGTGGGCTCCATGTTCAGTGAAAGAACCTATGTCAAAAAAAAAAAAAAAATGAGATGAAGAGAAACAGAGCAAGATTCCAAACTTTGGCCTCTGACCTCTGCACCCGCAAATGCATGCACGCATGCATACAGCTCTCATACAGGGTACATCCAGACATTACTAAGGGTACCCTGAGCTAAGGACCTCTCAGAACCTACCCCCTACCCTCTTCACCGTCAGCACCCCAATGTGAGGGACCTGTCCTGACCATTCTACACTGTCTCCTACCCCTGCTAAGACTTCCTATGCATTTCATATACCACACACTGCTAGAGAATACATACCTATTTCTTTTTTCAATAGCATGTAGTAACATGAAAGTAGAGGTCACTATAAATGTATTTAAATAATGCAGGATTTCACAACCCAGTGTAAGGCAAGCTCCTGTTTTCCTCCATTAATAGTAAGTTTCTTAAGTGTGGTCTCCTGAGATATAAAGTAAAGCTGCTTTGTCATGCTGTCAGTGAGAGGTCACTTGGTTTGACAGGTGCCTTCCGGGTGGCCATGTGGTTCTGATTTCTATACTTAAAGGTTCCGAAGACTGCCTCATTTGTGGTACTCTGGATCTTGACTCTTGGTGGAGAAAATGTGAACAAGTTTGTAAGAGAGTGACCTTGGTTTGATACCTTTGTGTTTGTAGGAGATGCTACCAGCTTCGTCTCTCCGGTAAAGCCACAGAAGTCAACTGGATGTGTTGTTTTCTCTGGATGCTTCAGCATTCTTATGCTGTACAGTACAGCCCCTGCCACAAAGAACAATCTATGCTCAAACGCTCATAGAACCGTGGTGGAGAAACCCCTGTGCATGCTGAGAGCTGGGAGAAGGATTTCAGAACATATCAAGAGCCCTAGCCAAGAAGTGACCAGGGGAAAATGTCCTCAGACATAGCATCACTTTCTCAAACCAGGAATCCCAGGGACAGAGGTGAAGTCAAACTGGGCGAAGAAAGTCATGCGTTTGTACCAAGCGTGGTGGAGTAAGCAAAGGGAATGCACCGGAGGACACTGCTTGGCCAAGCATAGAAAATCTTTCTGGTACTTGTTTATTCAATCAGGGAGCATGTGGGAGTTTAGGGAATCACCTCCAAGATAATCTCTCTTTAGTGTTCACTCCTGGATAAGAAAAGGCACGAAAGCCTAATGCAAAGGCGAGTTTCCCAACCCCTTTATTTTGAGGTGTGTTCTCTACATTGTCTGTTTGACTGGGGTCTTCCTGCCTGAGGTCTCTCTGCACAGCCCAGACAGGATCTCTCTAAGGGTAAGAGCATTCTGGCTGATGGTGCAGAGTTTGCATAATCCCCTAAGGACCTGTGGGAGGTACCTGTTCAGGGCACAGCATGCAGCTTTAGCCCAATGAATTTCGGGTCTGGCCATTCCAACCTGAAGGGCAGTCTATAGAAATCACTGTGTCTACAGAAGAGAACAAGGGGAGCTTGGAGCATGGAACTCAAAGCTCAAGCCCTATCTGGTGAAAGCTGGGATCTTAAGGAGCCTAGTGCATCCCTACAACAGCAGCCCAAGGCTACAGAGCCTGTGAAATCAGTTCCTGACAACACCATGCAGAAAAGGTAGAAACAGAGGCAGGGATCTGAAGCCAGCCCCTAGGCTCCCCAATCTGTCTTCTCTCTCAGCAAGTGGCTTTTGGAGCAAGGGCAACTCCATGAAATAGGGGCAACCTCATCCTCAGGAGCAGTTCCTGTGTGCCTGGGGTCACATGGGCATAGGGTCAGGGGAGTTTACAAAGAAAAATGCTTGGGTTTTTATTCCTGAGTGTTTATGGGTCTTCAAATGATTAATTGGAACTAATGGGAAGCATGTAGTTATTTTTTTCTAAATTGTACAATAACATTATGCCAGCAGTGCCTTTTAGAGTATGCAAATTGACCTGTCTCTGCTGTTTGGAAACAAAGGACTCTGTTGTAAGACCACTAGCAAGGACAATGCAGAGCTCAGATCTTCAGACTAACCTGTAAGGGCGTCTTCTCTTTGCTGCTGTCTTTTTCTCTAGCCATGAACTCACTGGTTGATATACGCTATACTCATAATGGCTGCTTAGTCCTGCATTATCAAAGGGAAGACTTCATTGTACCGCCTGCTGTGGTTTTATGGGTCTTCCCAAGGATTCGCATGTTAGAAACTCATAGCCAGAATGGAGAGGAGAGAGAGGAGAGACAGAGACAGAGACAGCGACAGAGACAGAGACAGAGACAGAGACAGAGATTCATTGGCATCCTGACCACATAAGGGACTGAAGTTCCTCTCAGGCTGGTTCATACTCACAGGAGTAGGTTATACAAGAGCAGTTGTATAACCCAGGTTCCTCTCTTTCCTGTCTCCACAAGGGACCACTTCCTTCCACACACACTCTTACTATGATAATATCTGCCATGTTAAGATATAGCCAAGAGGCCCTCAGCAAAGCCAATACCATTCTGCTTAGACTGTCAGTCCCTAAAACTAAATAAATCCCTTTATACATTGTCCAGCCTCAGGTATCACAGCATAGCAACAGGAACCAGACTAATACCCTTCCCTTTCTGAGCTCTGGGTTCATGGTTGCACAGGGTTAAACAGAGAGATGCGGGCACAATGCAGACCAGGGATCAAATCCTGCTTCTGCCACTGATGCCCAGCCTTGAAAAGGTTTCTACATCACCCTGAGATCAATTTTCTTCATCTGTAGTATTTTTATCTCAGTATTCATTGAGAATTTATCACAAACCACATAAGTGGGGGTTCAGACTGCCTTGTGAGAGTAAACACTGAGCCTGGGAGGAGTTGTTAGTGAGGCAAATGCTGGAACAGACTCAGGCTGCCTTTGATCTTGTGCCCCGGCCATTGTCCTATGTAGATTCTGGCATGGGGTCTTGTGATAATGAAACAAGATCAGGTATGTAAGCACTGAGCATGCTATTAGCATGCAGGCAGCAGTCAATAAAGCCCCCTTATCGTTGATACACATTGGTATCCTCCAATCCCAACTCCTTGCTTTGGAATTATTGTGAAGCCCCTTGGTTGACTTTCTCCTGGGTCTCACTCTTTCTGTTTCAAACTTAGCGAAAAATCACTTCATGCATTTTTGTTGCCACTTTAGCTCTCAACCTCTTATCTACTCATATCTAGTAAAACTTTTTCATATACTCCTAACATGAATGTTGGGATTTCTGTCTAAATTGGAGGTTTGATGCCCCCAGTGGCATCTTTCTCCAAAGCACAATGTCTTCTGGTTGAGAGTGTGACTCTTTGAATAATTACTTGCGTTGGATAAAGTCTGAAGCCACCGAGAGCTTATCACTTAACAGCACTGGGAGCTGATTTGGCTTGGAAGTGTCTTTATCATCATCAATTATTCTGGATTAAACCACTTGCTCTTGAAGCAATCGCCAGAAGAACAACTCTCGGCTTCTCCCATGGCCCGTCCTGGCCCTCAGGTTAGGTCCAATGTGGTGGTGAGAAAGGGTGCTTACTGCCTCCATTGAGGGCTAAATTACAGCTCAGAGATGCCTCACCCATGGTGGCCCAGTGGTTGCTCAGAAGCCGAAGCCCATTCATCACTGACTGAAGTCGCTTATCTCTGAGGACTCTGTGTCTTTTGGGAGTCACAGCTGTCATGGGGGGAACTGAGAATTCCTTTCAAAGAAAGCCCAATTCACTTAAAGAAAAGTGTGTGTGTCCCTTCACCACTCTTTGTGTACTGTTCCACAGACAGCATGATGGAACGGACAATCCCAAGCCAAGACCATTTTCTAAGACATCTGTCTGCAGATAACAGATCATGAAGTACAAGTGTCTCTCAATGCCCAGGAAGAGGAATTACAACTGCTTCCCCTGCTATGGGCTGGGGCAGAGACGGATGCTCACACCTGTCCTGAGAAAACCCTTCTGCACTCACAGGAACAAAGAAAGATGATCAGATTTAACCAAGAGCCATCTTCATCCCAGATGCCCCGGGCCTTCCCATCATGGACTCGGGATGACACATAAAGGAAATGAACAAAATAAGTCTCATTCCATACAATGGGTTCAAGGCAACGTGGGGGGAATCAATATATACAACGATAAGCAACCCGCTTCTCTGGGAGCTGGACTGCACAACCATAAACAGTTATTGGTATCGATGGACGTTTACATGAAGTCAACTGTGATGACAGGAAATAGTCAGTGGGCATTAAATGCTTGCCAGGCAAAGTTCTCAGTTACTTACATATCCTGCCCGGCTTCACACTCACAGCAGCTCAGGGGCAGGAAACTGCTGTTTACATTCTGTGGATACTGCAGCTGAGATAAGATGTGGGTTGTGTGCAATACGGCAGCATTGGTGAGAAGAGCTAAGGTGATCTGAGCATGCTCTGGCTCAGGTGCATGCGTGTGCATAGTGTTCACGTGTGTTGTACATATGCATTTGTGTGGCAATTTACACCAACATGGAGTGTGTACAGGTATGGGGACCAGAGGCTGACAGCAGGCATCTTCTCATTCTTGCTACTCCACCTGATTTTTTGAGGCCGTCTCTCCCTGAGTCTGGAGCTCATCAATTCAGCCAATGAGCTCCAGGCATCAGCTTGTCTCTGCTCCCCGAGACCTGGGGTAACCCTGTAGTGGCATCTTGTCTTGCCAGTGAACTTGTGGTGGCGACCATATCCTTTGGGCGTGATTTCAAGTGCAAACATGACCCATTATAAGGTAGAGGAGGGGCTGGCTCAGGCTCTCTTGGGCAGAGACTGCATGTTCTGGAGCAGGAAGGCCGTGGCGGTTATTTACTCCTATCTGTGTGAGTGCTTCCCTAATAAACACCTATTCATCACTTATCTTGGGTCTGATGGACTCACTTAAACCCTGCCTTCATTACCCAGTGTTTATGTGGGTATTGGGGATCCACTCCTCTTGCTTGCTCCGAAGTCATTTTGCCACAGAGCCATCTTTCCAGCTCTCACTGGCATTTTTATGCTCTTAAAATCCTCCACACACACATTTGTGTCTGCCTTCATACTCCCAGAGTGTTATGAATGCTTGTGGCTTTCTCTCGGAGCTGCCTCAGGTCATGCTGGGTTGTAGTGGGGGGATCACATGGTGCACAGGGGTCATCTTCAGGGTGGTCTTCTCGTCAAGACAACTGGAAACAAGACACACCACTGAGCTGGAGGCTTCGCACAGCCCCTACCCTCTGTCTTTTCTACAGTCAACGCAGAGCCCTGGGAGGCTGGTTTGGGAGGTGGAGAAGGATCTGGCATCGCAGTGTGGGCTCCTCATCTCAATGCCTAACACAACTTCCATCTCAAAGCCCCCTGCGATGCCCTGCAATGCATTTAAGCCAAGTCCATTTGGGAAACTTCTTGGAAGCTCTTATGGGAGGGAGAAACTCAAACGAACTTTTCAATAAAAAACTTGTGCTCTCTCACACATTGACTTTTAATGAACAGATCGTATGTGGTTCTAAGCTTGTCTGCAGTTTTCTTTAGAACTCATTTCTCCCCTTTGGCTGTAATGAGAGGGAAAGAAAGAAGTGGCGAGCCTCTCTGAGCCCCGCAATAGTTCATAAATATCTCTTCAAATATGAAACCATCTAAGCCCTTGGTGGCCATTACTTATTTATCACGCTCCCTATGCAAACTCCTCTCCATATCATCTCCTCTCTCTGAACTCACACAATGCGTTCCCACATGTCAGACATGGGCCCTCTTTCTAATCAGAACCTATCAGTCCCCTTTTGCCTCTTTGCGATCACTTTTACACTGGCCCAACTTTGATATTAAAATTTAGTACAGTTCAATTTGCCATTGATTCTTCTAGACTGCCTGCCTTGGAGTTTGAGAAAAACTTATGAAATACACACACACACACACACACACACACACACACACACACACACACACACAAAAGAACCCTGCTGATTAAGGAGGCAGGATCCAAGCAAGTTACTTGTCATTCATCTAACAACACATTTATTTCTTTCCAAAATATCTGCATAGAGTTGATGTAAAACATTTGTAGGGACGGAAGAGATGGCTCAGTGGTTAAAATGACTCACTGCTTTTGCGGAGGAACTAAGTTCACTTTCCAGCCTCGACACTGGCCAGCTCCTAGCAACCTGTGACTCCAGCTTTATGGGATCCATCGCCCTCTTCTGGCCTCCGTGGGTACTGTACTTATGTGCCCATACCCACACACATCACACACACACACACACACACACACACACACACACACACACACACACACAAATACAAAATAAAATAAAACATTTTAACACAAAATTCTATGAAGAAGAAAATAATGAACATCTCACCCCCAAATGTCAGTTTTAAACAGGTGAATATGCTCCTAAGTGACTTGCATTCTTTTCTATTTCACAACTGGGGACAAAGAGTACTACTCTTATGAAGAATTAAGATTTTCACATGTCAATAAAAATGCTTCCAAAAACCACGAAGGAAGTGCAAAACATATGTACTTATTAAAACAAAAATTCTGTAAAAAAGAGGAAGAGAGGAAGGAAGGAGAAGGAAGAAAGAAAGGAAGGAAGACGGAAAGAAAGAAAGAAAGAAAGAAAGAAAGAAAGAAAGAAAGAAAGAACACTATACCCCAGGAACTTAGATTTATGTATTTCAGCTTGATCCACAGTTCAAATATTCCCTCCGTTGCATCAGTTACACTGTAGGCAAGACTGGGTACTCTGTGTGGATTAGTGTGCCTGTGTTTTTTCTGACTAGTATTCCTCACATTCTTAACAATTGATAATGCTCATATTCTTGCCTAAGACCATCAGGCAAGGTGGCTGTTTCTCTTCTCCATCACAGACCCATTCCCTGGAACAATGCCAGTCATGTGTTAAAACCACACAGATATGTAGAATCCATACATGTGCCCAGTCCTTGACTGATGGGTTCCTTACAGTGACTTTGGAAGACTTGGTGGTTGTTGAGCTCTCCTGTCACTGGTTGATGGCTTCTACCTCCATATAGGCAACAGATTTTCAGCTCCTGCCCACCATACAAACCCAAAGATTCATCTCCCAGCCCCTCACAGATGTTAGCAGTCAACACTGGATGGATGCACTTTGCTGTTACTTCTTTGTGCTTTGCTAAATCAGTTCTAGAGAACTTCACCTATCATCCGAATCTGCTTAACTAACGGGTCACACTCCAGAACCTTCTCTGGGCAGCCTTTCATTTTGGTGCAATTATGTTCATAGCAGCTACACATTTTTTGTAATACAGTATTACAATAAAATTACTAAAATTTCCTGAAGATATTAAAATTCTTTGTAGACATTTCACTGGTGGTAAGCTATCCCATCAGGTGTGTGTAGACTAACACATTTGACATTTATCCCTTAGTGGGGCATCAGGTGTCTCACTAAGTTGTTACTAACTGGGAACTCATTTTATCTCTTGTCTTCTGGAAGGAAAGAAATGTTACAGCTTTGTTGTTGCTGCTTTGTTGTTTGGGGCATTTGTTATTGTTGTTGCTGCTTTGAGACTGAGAGTGGAAGGGATTTATCTGGAATCCTATGGTTAGTGAGAGCTTACATCACCATGAGAGAAGACCTGAGAAAATCAAAGGCAAGATTTACGTTGACTCATTCTTCTAGTTCTAGATATAAAATCTGTTGCTCCTCAGTCCTGTTGCTTTGGGCTTGTGTTGAGGCAGGATGTAATGATGGGAAGAAATAATGAAGGAAAGCTGTGCAGACCGGGAGCGGGAGTCCCAGCATCTCCTCCCCCCATCTCCACACCCCCAATGACCTAGCTTCCTAATTTCCACTAAGCCCCTCCTCCTCGGAGCTTCCACCAAGCCTTAGGTAGACATTTAGGGTATGAAGCATAACCCTCAGGGAACACAGAATCACAGCCATGCTGCCCAGTCACCCTTGTCTACTCATGGACATTTCCAGAAGGAGGTATCTCTCCACATAGGGTTTACCCACAGTGCTGTGGGGTGACCTGCACCGTTTGCTCCTCTTTGGATGGTAGGGGGACACCATGTTGTCAGCTTTGGAAGATTTCCAAAGACCCAGAAACACACAGGTTTTTATTGTCTATTCCTCAAACAAGCTGTTCTTCACTATTTTCCCTGTTTCTGGAGACCACCTGAATATTATGCTATAGAGTCTCTGCTCATTTATTATCTTTTGGTTCCAGAATAACATGTTTACAAAGACCATTTATTGAATTTTATTCATCCTACATATTTTATTTAAGCCAGATCTAAAATATTTGCAAATCTGCATGCTTATTTACAGAGTCACCCACAGGAAGTATTTTCCCACAAATATTGTTCAATTCTGTTGGTGGTTTCATGAGACTGTGGATGCCCCATTTTGTTAACAAGGTGATCTTAAAAACTGGGGTCAGATTCTCTTTTCTATCACTCTAGTTGTCCTGGGGCACTGAGGCAACTTACGTCATACGTGGTGGCTTTTGATTTGATATTCCCTTTGCTGCCTTCTTACTTTTGGGGACTGGCTCTCACACTCTGTCCCAGACTGGATTCAAATTCACAGGGCAGTCCCCTTGCCTCCTGAGTTGCTGGGGTTCCTACTGTGAGCCGCCATACCTGGCTGCCTATGATTTAAGTTTGATTAAAAATACATCTCATTCAAGGTATCTGCAGCAATGCCAAGAAGCCTTTCTTCTTTTGATAAAAACAGATGCCTCTAACTCATCTTTGTTGACTCTCCCGGGAGCACGGCTTAGGGGCTGGCATGGCACACGCAGTGGGTCTCCACAGAGCACCCTGAGAGCTGGTATTCCATTTTCACTGAGAACAGCTGCTTGTTCTCTGGGAAGAAGAGAGGCCTCAGGGTTAGAAGGGACCTAACTGCTCAGGCTTTAATGTTTTTTGCAAAATTATCTTGTTGACAAGTGCAGCGCTGTAAATTTGAATCCATTAGCTACAAGGATCCATAAATATTTGAATAATGGCCTTTTTAGAGTGTTACCAGTCTATCAGGCTTGTCGCTTGTCCACTTTTTTTCCCCTTTTCCATTTTTCCTACTGCTGAAAAGGAAGGGGTCTAAGCTAGATCTTGCCGATGCTCTCAAGGCATGGGTATTTTATCTTTGCTTTCAAAATGGAAAAGATTTCTGCAGAAGGGGTTTAACCAGCCCATGATAGTATCTGCACACAGCGGTGCAGGGCACTGTCCGCTGAAACTTGCCCTTTCGCCATGTGCGGTGACACCTGGCCAGAGGAACTGGCCTTCCTAACTACACATCGAGGAAAATCCAGGAGATGAAACTGGCCGGTGATGTCTAAGCAGATATGACACAAGTCACATCCAGGGAGTATTTTTTGTGGAGGCCACATTGTCTCTTTTCTCTCATTTTCTTGTTGAAAACTGAGGTGTGTGAATGCTGATGACTGCAGCCCTAAGGCAGCTCTGGGAAGCTGCAGGGCTTTCCAGCTCCATGCTAAACGTGAAGGCAGCTTGGGCCTGCTTTGCATGTCTGAAGTCGAACCACTGCCCAGCTAAGCCATCACATCTGATACTGATCTCAGCATGCAACAGTGTCCTAATCGGAGAACCATCCCAACTTAGATTATAACCAAACACCATTCCTCATTGATCCCTCCTTGAGACACCAGCTTGGTCTGCTTGTTTTCTGGTTGTTCTTCAAAATCCCTTATATCCCAAGGCTGTGACCACACCCTAAACTTCCTTCCAAAAGACGGAGGGTGGCATGGCTCTGCGCTGCTCTTTAGACAACACACCTCTCTCTCAGAGACAGTGGGAACACCTTGGCCACTGACAATATGGCATCCAGCACATATTTCAGACATCCTCTGTCATCTGCTGGTCTGACAGCTGGAGAACATGGAGCAAGGCGCACCCAACAACTGCAAGTAACAGCACCCTGGCCGCCTCTTTAAAAACTGCCACATTGTTACTATTAATGGGATGTCAGTCTGTCTGTCTGTCTGTCTATCCATCAGTGTGTGTGTGTGTGTGTGTGTGTGTGTGTGTGTGTGTGTGAGTGTGTACATACATACATCCATTTCTAGATTGTCTGACATCCATCAGCAAGTTAAACACCTCACAACAGAGCTATACCCAGCAGCCCCCTCCAAACCAAACACACCATCTCTGCGAATGAGGCCTCAGTTTTACCCTCTCCCCTGTGGAGGGATCTTCACAGAACTTTTAGTTTGTGCCAAGAACTGTGCAAAATATTGTACCAACATTGGGCCTGCTAACCCTTACCACCCTATAGGACTCACATAATTATCTCAAGGAAGCTGAGTCTGGCGTGGTTAGTGCAGTAGGTGTGTGTTGGCATGAGGCTGTGAATGAACTCACTTCACTGCTGAGGTTGTACTGTGGGGGAATCTGGGCGGCCACAGAGCCTCCACCTGAAACGCCTTTTGGATGCCCCAGGGTTTCTCATTGTTCCCTGACTGACATTTGGACCAGAAGTTTAGATGTTGTGAGGGACTACCACATGGTCAGTGTGGGGTAAAGCCCTATTCCTGGCCTTTGCCCACTAGATACAGAAACCTGTCCATTCTTCCCATGGTCACCACCAGAGGGAATCCCCAGTCATTACCGGATGTTTTCAGAGGACAATACCACCTTTATCGAAAATCAAAATTATGCTCTACAGTTAGAAACAAACTTTATTTCTTGTAGAAACTGGTGCTCTCTTTTCTGACGCAAGGGATGTGTCTCCACTTTCACTGTGGCTGCCATAGAATTCAAAAACAAATGTAACTTTCAATTTCAGCAAAAAGTCTTAGCAAGAGCAGTCTTTCCTTCCTTCTTGTCGTTCCTGTTGTTTTTTTGTTTGTTTGTTTTGCTTTGCTTCATTAAGATAAATTATCATTTACTGAAGTCATCTTTAATGTAGAATGATTTTTAAAATAAATAAATGTACATAAATAAAGTTATTTATTTTACATCCTCGCCACAGTTTCCCCTCCTTGCTCTACTCCTGGTCCCCCCCCCCTCGCCCCCCCCCATGCTGTGCTGTTCCCACCTCCTTAATCCACTCTTCCATTTCTGTTTATCAGCAGGAACAGGGGCTGTCTCCAATTCTTTTGCTGGCTTTTGGGACCCTACTCGTCATGCTGGGTCACCTTGCCTAGCTTTAATGCATGGGGAGGTGAGTGACCTCAACGCCACTCAGTATGCCATGCTTTACTGATATTCATGGAAGACCTGTTCTTGCCTTTTGTTTTTTAAACAAGGCCTCTTGCAGCCTAAGATGGCTTTAAACTACATATCTAAGAAAAACAGTGACCTTCTGATCCTCCTGCCTCCACTTCCCTGTGCTGGGCTCAAAAGCCCGTGCCACCAGGACCAGCTTATTCAGCACCGGGTCTCAAAACCAGGGCTTCTGACATGCTAAACAGGCCCTACCCACTTAGCCACACCTCCGACCACATCCATCATTTTTTATTCCGGATGTACATTTTTTTCCACCTACCCTTCTTTCTTCTCTACCTCTATTTCCTCCAGCATGGTATGTCTCCTTCTATTTAAAGCCATTTGAAATACTTCACACAGGAAGCCAGGTATAAACATTTTATACTGGTTTTAAAGTTGACTTCAAACATAATTATTTGATCAAAGCCAAACCTCTCAAGAAATGTTAAGTATTCCTGTTTCTTTTTAACTCTTTTCAATGATTCCCTCTGATGTTAAAAAAACATGAAAGTTGAATTAAGAAATTGAACTTTCCTGAAATTTCTTAGTTTCCAGCATCATATGTTAAAATGAGTGTGAGCAGCACAGATAGAGAACCAGGGAGAAGGAAACAAAAGGCTGGGGAGTCCATGGTTCCTCTTAGCTAATTAGTGAGCTCCCAGGCAGGCCTAGGCTATGTGAGACCCTGTCTCAAAACTCAAGGAAGGGAGGCAGGGAGGAGAGAGAGAGAGAGAGAGAGAGAGAGAGAGAGAGAGAGAGAGAGAGAGAGAGAGAGAGAATGTATGAAGGCTTTCAGAATGGTGGATTTATTGTTTGATGTATTCCCTTGAAACCAGAGATGTTCACTTTTAGGAAAAACCTTTTTATTACTACATATGTAGGAAGAAGGCCAGATGCCCCTCCCTAAGATATCTTCTTGAGAGTCTCCACCCCTCCTGCTCCAAGCTGATGGCCAAGCTCCTTCAGTCACTGGAGAGGTGCCACTTTGAGAATCATACCATGTGCCTTCCCTGATGAATTTTCCAGTCTGTCAATTACTGGGGAGATAAAAACTAGGTCCAGAACAAAGGGTGAATCAGAGGCTCGATTGGAAATTTGGGGTTTCTGGCCCTGCTTTGACAGATTTGAGAGCAGAGGCAAACATTTCCTGTAAATACCATCCCTGGGACAGATTCTCCCTCTCTTATCCACCCATCAAACAGAAATCTATATTGTGCCTTGAGTTGAGCCCCAGAGAAATTATCAATATTCACACATCTGGCACAAATCTGTTGGAAGGAGAGAGGGAAAAAAGCATTATGCCATCTGTATTTCCTCAGTTGTTTTGCAGCACAGCTCTGGTCTCTTGAAGTCACTTTGTCACACAGTCTTGTGAATACCAAGTTATGTTCTTGGCTTTTTTGAGGACACTGTTTATAATTGGGGGGGAGATGATGTCACTGCCAGGAAAAAAAAAGCTTGCCTTTCCCAATCCCCCACCTTCCCTGGAGAATGGACGAGCCAAATTTCATCAAGTTTGGCACAGTTGTAGGAATTAACATGACTGAAATGTATGCCAGATTTCAAAACAATCCCTAACAGTTTCTGCGAGCCCGTGTAAGCAACTGAAAATTGACATGTTGTGTTGTGCCCAAGTCAGCCAACTGCTGTCACTGCATAATTAGATTTTCCTGCATAAGAGGAAAAGACTTTCCCTTTTTTTAAAAAAAAAAGTATGAAACAAGGCAGAAGGGAACACAAACCAGGAGCAGGTCTCTGAGTCGCCTCTGAGTCGCAGGGAAGTAGCCTTCCGCTGCAGAAGGACTTTGGACTCCATTGTGTGTGAGCACACCAAAGAGATCAGCCACAGCCCACACCCAGGAGACTCTGTGCTTACTGTGTTGTCTGCTGCTGAGAGGAGTTGTAGCACAGACCTGATGGAAGGGCACCCACTTGACTACCCAAGGAATGATGGAAACCCAAACCGAGAAGAGTTTGGGAGCAAACGAACATGAATGGGCAGTGACTTCCCTCTCATATGGGGGCATAGACACAGCAGAGTATCTACGCTGCTTCAACAGCACTAGTGAATTTTTCTTCACCACGGGGTCATTAATTAAAGACTACATTCCCCAGGTTTTCTCGTGCCTTGGTGTGACCATGTGACCATGCTCTATCCAATGGGGTCCCGGAAGAAAACTGTAAGTTTCTAAATTCTCCATCATGTCTTAGTGGAAAAGAGGAAGAGGGGTTCTCTCCCCCTTTCATCTCCTTTCTTCCCAAGGGTGTTGATTTAGGCACAATCACGTCTTTCTTTGGTTGTAAGATTTATTACAGCTCTGAGGAGAAAGTTGACTATACAAATGGCAGAGAGCAACAAGGTAAAGCCACCTCCCTGCCAGGTCACTCTGCGGACCTGGACTGGCCCTGTGGATGGTTGGGAAGGAAACGTTAGATGATGCTTTGCCTGATCCTCCCAACCAACAGTGAGCCTTGGAAATGACCTGCAGAGTCTTTCAGAGAAGACCTTGGTAGACATGAGTGGTTCCGATCCAGGACCTGGGCATCTCCACTTTTCGCTCACACTGCTAATTGGCCTTCTCTGACATCTGCAAATGACAAAACAGGACTCAAAACAGCAACCATTCAATACAGTAGTCATAGCTTACAGATAGAGGAACCACAGCTTAGAGAAGGGGGCAGCTAATAACTCCACATGTTCAAGTGGAAAGAGAGCTTAACTTACAATAGAATCTCCTCGAAGGTCTGTATCAGCAGATGACAAAGTAGTGGAGTCAAGCTTAGAACACTGAACAATGATTTACAATTTTGCACTCTCCTTGCTCCTTAATGATGTACACACAGGGTTTGTTTTAGCTAAACATATAAGTTACTGGTTTGCCCCAAGTGAATAGTTTTAGAAATTGCAATTCCTTATACCAGGATTGGTTCTGTACCCAGTAACTGGCTGGTTATTAATGAGGCCCGATTGGCTGATGTAACTGAAAGGTTTACAGGCAGACCTAGTTCAACCCAGGCTTACCCTAGACTTGGGGAAATATACCCAGAATGCCACTCTTGCCATATCTCACCTCTCCAAGCTGGCATGACTTCCAGGTTCTGCATGATACCAAAGTGGCTGCCAGCCATTCTAAGCCTGTGTCCCATCCTGGTTAATCCCTATACACTTCAGGTTGATTGCTGAAAGGTCCCTGCTTGTCAATTAATAACCATATCCTAGAAGTTTCAGGGCTTTGACTGGCCAGGCCAATGGCTCTAAGACAGAAGATTGCAGTTCTCAAGAGTGCAACCCTACTGCTATCTCAAGATGACCAAGAAGCGGGCACTGAGTGAGAAATGAGAGCTGGTCGTCAGTACCAGGCACCCCACACTCTCCGACGCAGCACCAACATCATTGGAAGTACTGTTGCGTCTCTACAGAGTCTCCGTCTGTATGTGCTGCTCCAATCAACAGCCCTCCAGGTGAGTACACCCCAGGGTAAGACTTCTCCACAAGGCTGGAATAGAATCACCAGAGTTATGCAGACCAGGTAGGCCAAAACCCGACTGCATCATCTCAGGCAGTAGCTTTTGTAGCTTTTGTAGCCCTTGCTGCCTTCATTCTATCATGGGAGCACAATGGCTGATTTGGTGTTCTCTAAAATCCAGAGGTGATGCCAATCATAAAGGGGATGCATATCCTGCACTGGTGTGTCTGCAGACGATGCATATCCTGCACTGGTGTGTCTGCAGGTGATGCATATACTGCACTGGTGTGTCTGCAGGTGATGCATATACTGCACTGGTGTGTCTGCAGACGATGCATATCCTGCACTGGTGTGTCTGCAGGTGATGCATATACTGCACTGGTGTGTCTGCAGGTGATGCATATACTGCACTGGTGTGTCTGCAGACGATGCATATCCTGCACTGGTGTGTCTGCAGATGATGCATATCCTGCACTGATGTGTCTGCAGGTGCATATCCTGACTGGCTTTCTCTAGCTGTGTCACACCTCCTAGACATCCCAAACCTTCTGAATCAGCTCCATCACAGAGAACAGAGCATCTCATGTTTGAGTCTTCCAAGGAGACACGTCTCCTACCCATAACTCGTGCCTCAGAATAGACCCAGGGTGGTGATTGCTAGCTACACATTCCCTTCGTTTTAGAGTTCCTACCACTGTCAGCTATCACTCCTATCCCCAGGGGAAGGAAGATTTGCAGGACAACAGGGGATCCAGGCTTCAGATGGCTAAGGTCTGGGAATA
The DNA here is from genome assembly GCF_003668045.3 of Cricetulus griseus. Taxonomy (NCBI): domain Eukaryota; kingdom Metazoa; phylum Chordata; class Mammalia; order Rodentia; family Cricetidae; genus Cricetulus; species Cricetulus griseus. Next base: position 9,926,803 of record NC_048599.1, read on the forward strand.
TTATCAGATGCATCGAATGAGAGTCCAGGAGGAGAGGGGTTTGTATTGACAGATCAGTGAAGGGGGTCTCTGAAAGGAACAAGTGTGGGGAAACGGCTGGAAAGACTGTTTAGTCAGAGTGTCTAACACATGTAAATTCCCCAGAGCAAGAAGAGCCTGGGTGTTAGAGGGACGGAAATAAACCTGTTTAGTTGGTGCAGATGAACCAAGGAAAATAGAGGAGTGGCAAGAGGTGGAGGGGGGACATCCTGGGGCCTTGGATGTCACAGACGGGAGTTTGGATTGTACTGCAATCGAAAGAGAAAGTTGTTAGGAGTATGCTGAAGTCAGGGATGGTCTAGTTGACATTTGACTTGAATAAGAGATGGTGAGGCATCCTTGCCTTCCCTGCTCTGTGCCTCGTATGGATTGCCAAGGAAGGGAAGGGAAGCTGCCATCCGCTAAGTGGCTGACGGCAGCCATGGGTGAGGGTACTAGAACATGTTCTGTGGTGTGCTTTGGAGTAAGACTTTGTGATTAATGTGTTACGAGACCGATAGTAGTAAGGGCAGGATACCAGGGGAAGAGCTGGCACATTCAGCAAATGCCCCTCCTTGGGGTCACAGGACATCAACCAAGGGTAAGTTGACTTGACGATTAAACCAAATGTCTTTGTTTTACCTTGTCTTTGTTTTTTATCATTTTTTATTTGAATTAGAAACAAGATTGTTTTACATGACAATCCCAGTTCCCTTCTCCCTCCCGTCCTCTCCTACCACCCCCAACTAAAACGCTACCTATCACTATCGCTACCTTTATTCTATTCTTCCCCTGACTCAACCTTTCTGCTCCCTCATGACCTCTGCATCCCTCCTCTTCTTCCCTTCTCATTCTCCCTCCCCCCTCTTCCCATGCTCTCAATTTGCTCAGGGGATCTTGACCCTTTCCCCTTCTCCAGGGGACCATGTATGTCTCTCTTAGGGTCCTCCTTGTTTCCTAGCCTCTCTGGCAGTGTGGATTGTAGGCTGGTAATCCTTTGCTCTATGTCTAAAATCCACATATGAGTGAGTACATCATGTTTGTCTTTTTGTGACTGGGTTACCTCGCTCAGAATGGTTTCTTCTAGTTCCATCCATTTTCCTGCAAATTTCAAGATTCCATTGTTTTTTTCCACTGAGTAGTACTCCATTGTGTAAATGTACCACATTTTCTCTATCCATTCTTTGGTTGTGGGGCATCTAGGCTGCTTCCAGTTTCTGGCTGTTACAAATAATGCTGCTATGAACATTATTGAACAGATGTCCTTATTGTATGAATGTCCTTCTTTTGGGTATATGCCTAGGAGTGGAATTGCTGGATCTTGTGATAGACTCATTCCCATTTTCTTGAGGAGTCACCATACTGATTTCCAAAGTGGCTGTACAAGTTGGCACTCCCACCAGCAGTGGAGGAGTGTCCCCTTTCTCCACATCCTCTCCAGCATAAACTGTCATTGGTGTTTTTGATTTTAGCCATTCTGACAGGAGTAAGATGGTATCTCAGAGTTGTTTTGATTTGCAATTCCCTGATTTACCTTGTTTTTGAACAACACAAATGGGAGTCTTTTTTTCTACTTTACTTTATTAAAACGAGATTTTTGTTCATGCAGTATATTCTGATTACAGTTTCCCTTCGCCCAACTCCTCTGAGATCTTCTTCCCCTCCCCTCCCATCTGAATATACACTTTGTGTCCCTTGTTAGAAAACAAATAGGCACCTGAAGAATAATAATAAAATATGACAAGATAAAACAAAACTAGACAAACCAGAATAGAACAAAACAAACAAACAAATGGGAGAAAAAGCACAGGAAACTTATATAGATGCAGACACACCTGTGCTCATACCCGTAAGAATCCCATAAAAACACAAAACTGGAAAAAAAATGTCCTGACCAAAAAGAGACCTCTTTTATTTTTGAATTGTGGTTATGTGTGCGTATTTGTGTGGGTTATATGGATGTAAGGACAGGTGCCTGTGGAGGCCAGGGGAGGGCATTGGGTCCCCTGGGGTTAGAGTTAGGGGCAGTTTTGTGCCACTTGATGCTGATGCTGGGAACTGAACTCAGATCCTCTGGGAGAACTGCAAGCAACCTTAACTGGTTAACCATTGCTTCAGCTGATGAATAGGAGTCCTTTTTATTCTTTTCAAATTCATACGGAGGAGGACGGGGAAAATACCAGCAGAAACACTTTGCTGTTGTACAAAGGTTGCATCAAGATGGAGGAATGCATTCTTCCTGGTTCCCACGAATGCTTCCCATCCAGGGTTCCCAGCTGTACCCTCTGATTAGAACATGGACACTCAACTGTGAACTAACACCAGCCAGTCTTGGTAAGGAGAAATAAAGGAATTTGTATCGGCTGGGCTATCTCCCACTATCCATACAGGCACTTAGCAGACAAAGCATCCTAATACAGCAAAATAACCACACAAAATAACCAATACATTTCAGTGAAACTGAGGTGGTGGGTTAGCATCATCACCGTTGACCTGTTCGCCCCCATGGCTCACCAAACTTTGATTCCGTCATCTCCCAATTCACAAATTCTAAAATTGCCCTTGGTGCTTAAGCCAGAAGAGCAAATGGGAGTATCAAACCTTTCACACATGCCTGTGAGATCGAACACTCCTAAACTAACCCCTGGCATTCAAGAGGCAGCCAGCATCTTGTCAAAGCGAAAGGCCCACATCCCCTTCGCGTCTAATAAATTATATCCTGAGACTCAGCTCCCTGTTGTCTGCATCTCTTTCGCTGTATAAAGCTCCTCAAACAATAAATCATCTTCCTGTCTTGCCATTATGTAGAAACTCATCACTTCACACATCATAATTATAATCAATGAACAAAACTCAAGAAAGAGATTTTGAACAATGAAACAGTACGTTTTCCCCTTAACATCGGTACAACTTTGTGAGATCAAAGCTTATAACAATGTAGATGCGTGACTCGGATGATTTCAAGGTAGGTCTTTTACATTTTGAAGCAGTTTTTAACAGGTCCGACTACCTCAGGGGGTACAGAAAGCTCTCTTGCCTTCAAGACTTCTAAGTCTGATTTCTTAAGTGCACAGATAACTTTAATGCCTAAATTGAAAAATGAGAAGACTATCCATGGGGAAAAAGGAAGCTCGCTGCAGCCTCCCCGAAGTTCATCAAATGTTGTCACATATTTCTCTAACATTTTTGACTTGGTTAAGTGCAAATTTAGGTGAACACACTCTTTCCCAGGGTTCACAGCAACAGAAATATAATATATGTATTTTCAGATTAATGAGCGCAGTTCTCCAGGCTTGAGCGATCAAAGACAAATGGCACTTCTTGGAGGCAGAGGGCTGGACAAAATGACCCCTCGTTTCCATTATTTCATGATTCAATTGTCACTTACTTTTTTGACTGCCAATTCAAATTGCTTCTTAGGTGTAAATCCATTCTCTTAAATATAAATCCTAGACAACAGTACACATTAATTTCTCCTATAACTGTGTAGAAAAGGAGGTGATCAAACAAATGTGTAAAAAAGGCTTACCTTTAGTTTCACCAATTAGCTTATTATATCACTCAATAATTGAATGGATCATATCTCATCTGATGGGTGAAACACAGCTATGTGCATAAGCACAGATCTTTATTCTGCATGCACTTCTGACATCAGTGTCTCAATTATTAATGATAGATTCAGATCTGGTTATTTTATTTTTGCTTAGTGAACTCCCTGTCGTTGATTTTCATGGGGGAAGGGCAGTGTATCTTGACTTGGGATTTCGGAGGTTTTCTACTGTGGTCAGCTGACCATGTTGGTCTTGGACCCGTGGTCAAGAAGGGCATTGTCGTGGGGACTGCATGTGAGAGCACTCTGGGGTGATGCTAACCTTGACTGTCAATTGACTGCATCTGGAATCAATAAAAACCCGAGATTCTGGGCAGAGCTGCCAGGGGGATTCCTAATCAGATTATCCAAAGCAAGAAGACCCATCCCAAATCTGAGTCACACCTTCTAGTGGCAGCCCACATAAAAGGCTATGGAAAAAGAAAACATTGCTTCTGGTTTGCTTGCCCTGACTCTCACTAGCAAGTTTATCCTTCCTGTTGCTACAACCAGTAATAAATCCAGTTTCTTTTGGATTCCAATATAGACTGAAGACCAACAGCTCTTCAGGAATTCAGCTGCACTCTTGTGTAAGATCTGAGCTGCTGAGACATCCAGACTCATGGACGGAGCAACTTAATGGATTTTTGGCTTTTCCTTTGTGAGGCAGCCATTGTTGGACTACCTGGACTACATACCATATCCTGTATCCAGTCAAATAAATTCCATATATACATGGACTACATATATAAATATATATTCAGTCTTTTGTCCTGCTACTTTAAGAAACCTGGCTAACTCAGCAGCTCACCTTATGAGTACAAGAAAGCAGGAAGAAAAAGAAGGGGTCAGGTGCCAAGACTCCTTTCAAGGGCGTGCCACTAATGTTCTCACTGCCTCCCACTGAGCCCCATCTCAAACAGGTGCCAGAGGCTGGTAACCATGGCCACACCTTTTACGAAGGTCCTTTGGGAGTTGTCCCAGTTTTAAATTGTAGCAGATGCCCAAATGCAGTTAAATAAGAAGAACAGATTCTAGCATTCTATTTCACAATAAGGTAACTGTAGCTAAGAAAAGTCATTGCATATTTTAGAAAAGCTTAGAACACCGTGGTCAAAAGTTCCTGACATAAACAATAAATGTTTAAGGAGTCAAAATGACAATTTCTTCAACTTGAGCATGTCACAAACGATGATACCATAAGTGCTCATAATCACGGCATCACCTTAATGAAAGTTGTATCGTAATGCCTCTGAAATGGGGCTACAAACACACACAACATAGCAATACCAATGTGTTGAACCCAGATGGTAGGAGTCAGTGGTCCTACCTTCCTTAATTTAATGGACTGTATTTGTCCTCACTATCGGAATCCATGAACTCTCCTCTGAGATACAATCTAGTTTTTAACTCCCATAGGGTAAGTCAACCATCATGTATTCTGAATGTCCCTCTTTCTTTGTGACCTTAAGAAACCTGGTGATATTCAGAAACTAATAATGCACCAAAGCACTGAGAATAAGTAACTGTTGAATGCTCAACTCTAAAATGAGACATCTGTATTACCTCTTCCAAGTCCCAGAGAACATCGCAGAACCAGGCAGAAAGGTGGTCTGAGCCAATGATGGAGAGAAGTGTTGACAAATGTTCTTTTTTGCATATGACATGGCTGTTCCAGTCATGAACCAGACCCGCGCCAGGAAAAGACCCTGAAGTAGTCGGGCTCTCTGGTTTGGAGGCAGAAGGGAGTCGGCACAAAGGGAGGAGGTGAGAGAGGGGAACAGAGGAGAATATGGCCCAATGTATCATACATATGTATAAAACTGACCAATGCAAAAATGCTTAACTTTTTTATTCTAATGATCTAGTGTGCCCAAAACTCCTGTGTAGGAGAAACACATGCTGAGCAGTATTTTATGGAGAAGAAAGGAACAGGACGATAGAATCTGAAATACTTCTAAAACATGCCATGGCATAGTGAACTCTTGGCCAACTGAAGGACCGAGGAATAGAAAGGGTCTTAGTTACTTTTCTATTACTGTGAAGAGGCACCGTGACCAAGGAAACTTAGAAAAGAAAGCGTTTAATTGGGGGCTCATAGTTCCAGAGGGGTAGCATTCATGAGCATCATGGCGGAGAGCGTTGCAGCAGTCAGGCAGGCGTCATGCTGGAGCAGTAGTGGGAGTTTCCATTTGGTTCACAAGGGAGAGAAGTGGGGAGGAAGCAGGAGAGAGCTCAAGAGAAATCCTTCCCAAACAGTGCACCGACTGGAGACCAGGCATTCAAACATGTGTGCCTATGGGGACCATTCTCATTCCAACCCTCACAGAAAGAAAAGGAAATAGCCATGAGGAGATGGGACAGCTGGGCTGGGTGACAAATGGGACCTAGAAGGAAGGTTTGTGGTTACTCTGCAGCAGCCAGAGTGGCCTAGGCTCTGCATGGGACCTTAGCCTCGGTGGGCTCATTAGAAATGAAGGAAGGCAAGATTTGGTTTTGTTGGATTTTTTTTTAAAGAGGGTGACATGAGAGCTCTGTATGAGAAATTACTTAAATGACTTAAGCAGTGGCATGGATCCATCTTGGTATATCATTAACACATAGATGTGGGGAAGAAGCCAGCGTTTGCACAGGAGCCAAGAAATGCAGACATTACACCAAAAAAAAAAAAAATCAGCTCTCCATTCATTCAAGATCAGGAGACAGATGGCCCTCCAGAATGTCACCATGACCAGGCAAAAGAGGGAAATGCCCATCGGGAAATTCTTGGGGCATGTGTAAAGGAGTAAGGAAGGAGAGAGGAAGAAGAGATGTTCCAGGGCAGTTTCTTGAAAGAATTTCTTCTGCATAGCCACACCATGAAGGTAGCTTGGGCACAGCATGGGACCTTGGCTCAGTGCAGTAGCATTGTGTTTACCTCATCAGCACCCTATGAGTACACAGGGAGTGACCACACAGGAGAGGTAGCTGTCCACACGCTTAGGTTTCCCTCTTCACACCTGTCTGTCACAGACATCGTCATTTGTCTGCATAACCTCTGTGCCTCCTCATGTGATTCCTCCTGCCTCCCCTATCAAAAAGGAAACTCTCGAGAGTAGGACTTTCAGCCAGGCAGTGGCGGCATATGCCTTTAATCTCAGCACTCAGAAGGCAAAGGCAGATGGATCTCTGTGAATTTGAGACCAGCCTTGAAGATGGAGGTTTCTGTCCTGCCTGGTCCCGCAGTCACTTTGCCCCAAATGAACACACAAAGACTTATATTAACTATGATATGTTTGGTGGATGGTTTAGGCTTCTTTTTGGCTAGCTCTGTCTTAATTATTAACCCATTTCTATTAATCTATGCATTGCTACGAGGCTCCAGCTTGCTACTCCTTGGGCAGTATGGCGTCTCTTGGTGGCCTCCCTTTACCTTCCTCCCCCCAGCCTGCTCCTGGTCTGGTAGCCCTGCCTATGCTTCCTGCCAGACTACTGCCCAATCAGTGTTTTATTCATCAACCAATAAGAGAAACATATATACAGAAGGTCATCCCCATCACCAGCCTAGTCTACAAAGCGAGTTCCAAGACTGCTAGTGCTACAGAGAGAACCCCTGTCTCAAAAAACAAATAATAATAACAATAGTTGATAATGATGATGATAGATAGATGACAGATGGGTGGATGAATACATAGATAGATGAATAGAGTAGGACTTTCCTCCCTGCCTGGATATGGTCTCCTCAAGGCTTAGAAGAGTTCTTGAGACAAATCATGTTCTCATAAAAAGTTCATCCTTGCCTAGGTTGGAAGCTAAGGGCAGAGGCAGAAGAGTGACAGGGACAATCACGTGAAAAGGTGATTTGGCCTGTTATCAGAGTTGGAAAGTCAAGATGCAGCCTGGAACTTTCACCTGAAAGCAAAGCTATTGTCAACTCCAAATGAAGTCCTGTCTCATAAGATTCAAAGATTGTATCTGCAGATTCACTTATTAAATACCTGGTACCAAAGGACACACAAGTGCAAGCTACAGGGTCAACACAATTGCACCATTTTTACTTCAATCTCCAGTAAACACTTTTTTTTTTCCAGTTTCTCTGTGTAGCTTTGGAGCCTGTCCTGGAACTAGCTCTTATAGACCAGGCTGGTCTCCAACTCACAGAGTTCCGTCTGCCTCTGCCTCCTGAGTGCTGGGATTAAAGGTGCCCAGCTAACATACACTTTTTTGGTTGTCCAGATGGTCTTGTTATATAGCCCTGACTGTCCTGGTGCTGCTTTATGGCCTCAAATTTAGGTAATCCCTCTGCCTCACTCAGCCTTTCAAGAGCTGGGATTACAGGCGAACACCTCCATACCTGGAGAACACACACCTTACACAAAGAAAGATGTTGGAAATGTTGGGTGTGATTTCTTTTTCTAGACTCCTACTCATCTTCAGTATCACTTAGGAGGGGACCTGCTGAAGAGGAGGTGCGTATGTCTCGTAGGCACTATGCATAGTCATATGGACTCTGTCGGGATTCTTTAGAACATCTGAAGAGACAAGGTATGTTAGAAAAAGTTCAGCCTTGGGAAAGATGTCAGTGGCTCATCCCCCAGTTCCGTTAAAGGTCCAGCCCACCCACTCTCTCATCTGTTAGCCACAGACCCACTCATCCAGTCCAAATACCTCCAAGACAAAAGACTAAGAACTTGTCAGGTATGCATGGTGGTGCTGACTTCTCAATAGGGGGAAAAGGGGACCTAAATTAGACTTCTATAAAAAGAATATTGCATATTTATTTCCACAATAACACCCAGGAAAAAGCGTGAGTCAAGAAGCAAGCAATTGGGTGGATAAATAAAGCTTGTCTTTGTTCTCATCAATTAGGTTATTACATCAGTTGGAAAACCAGTGAATTATAATACAGATGTTTAATGAAACACTGCTGAGCCTATAAGTCAAACCACTATTTTGTGGTGTGATTTTGGCTGCATAGTTTTGTGTGTGTTAAACCGTATTTATTAGCTGATACCCATTATTATTTTGAGCAAGGTATAATTCAGTTGTCAAGCTCCATCGCAGGCAAGGAGATTTAATCAGTAAGAGCCGCTTTGCTACTGAGTATAAAACAATGTGGGTTTCTTGAGCAGTCACAGCAGAGTGAAAAAATGGGATTAATTAGTATTGTACAAGAACAGGCAGCGTGCTCATTAAAACCTTGTGAGGTGGCTCTTGATAAACTGCCACTTGATAGGGCCGCCTTAATGTGACTCGACAAAGACTTTATTTCCAAATTCTTCCTGATGCTATCTTACTTTTAAGTCACCTGAAATGACCTGCCTTGGTGTTGGGAACACAAAGATCAAGATGAATGCAAGGGACCAGGGAGCCACGGGGACGGGGGAGCAGAGCCGGGGTGGGGGAGCTTCAAAGACTGTTTCTTCAGAACCCTCCCTCAAGCATAGATCAATAGCTGCAAATGAGACAGCACCAGAGGTGGCCGATTTGCATTCGCACTCAGCAGGCTGGGCGGAAAGTGATCTGACAGTTGGCAGCCCACCTTAATGAAGGTCCCCCATACAAACCCAGTTCACTCCATTCTGGGTGCCGGTGCTGCCTGGAAACCGCGACACAATATGCCAGCTGTCTCTGGAGAGAAGGAAGAAGGCAGAAACTCGAACGGGCACGCCTCTTTTGAGGACCCTCTGTAAGCTATCAATACTCAGTCTGAGAATGCCCGGATGGTGTTCCTTAGCAGCAAAAACGAACGTCTTTGGCTTATGAGATGGATCAGTAGGAAAACCACTTGCAGCCAAGCCTTAAGCCCTGAGTTCGATCCCTGGGATTCCGGACCCCTGTGAGGGAAGGAAGTTGGCTTCTTGCAAGTTGTCCTCTGATTTAACATGCACTTTGATTGTTGTGACTCTCTTGTACCTGACAGCACACATAACAACAACAACGATAATAATAATTTCATAAAAGAGTATTTAAATGGATAGTAATTACTTTGTTTTGTCTGCGTAGAAAAAAACACATCTGAAAAAAATAACCCCTCAAAGAGGAACAAGCTTTGGGTGGAAATATTTTCGGTGCACTCTCCACTTGTTTTCCTCTTTGGGCATCTGATTTTATCAACTTTCAAATGAAGGACAGTTTGGATCCCTTCTCCACACTGGAGCTGTTACAGGATGGGAAATTCTCAAGTTAATGCCTTTACAAATGGCCTCTCAATAGCTGACCAAACCCACAGGTTCCTCAAAGGGTCTTCTCTCACCCACAGTCCTCTACCCAGCATCCCCCTCTGCTCTGTTAGCTAAAGTCACAACAGAGCAGAGGCTGCCCATACAACAGCCTGCGGGGAGTTAGAGGGGCTCTACCCTTAGAAGATGCTTCCTATAAATCTCAAAGTCCCTGCTTCCTACCCCCCAACTATCTTATTAAAAAAAGATATCCAAGCTTTTTATGCCTCGGCAACATATTAAATCAATGCTCTCTAGCATGCAGCTCAAGGACTCCGTTAACAATTATAGGTTGTTTGCAATTAAACTCGGGTCATCCCACTGCAGTCTGCAGATTCAAGGCACTGGGCCCAAGTCTGGCTACCTGGGCAGGCCAGACAGGATTAAGCACACTGTTATAGTAAGAGATGTATTGTAAGACTGTTCATTTGAATCCCAGCACCTCATTGTGATGATCTGAGGAGCATGATGAAATGCAATATGACAGCCATTGAATTAACAGAAAATGGAATTCATCTCTCCAAATTTCACACAAAATAAAGTCCTGAAGACAGACAAAAAGAAAAGGAGAAAGACGGACAACAAAGTACCTTCAGTACTTCAGTCCCGAGTTGGAATGATGCTGTCTGTCTCCGGTTACCTGGTTACCTGTGGTCTTTGTTTGAACAAAGTCCCTACCATTTTTTGTGCTCCTCCATTATGCAAAGTGGTGAATTTGTTCCCATTTTGTTTCTTTGATTTTAGCAAGTGAATTGCACCGAGGTAATGCGCTGTAAGTGGGGCTTGAGCATTTCCATTTATGCACGACACAGTAATAGGAAATTTTCTGCCCCTCTTAGCTTGATGAGAACCTTCCTCAAAGACCCTACAGCTCCTTCGGTGGTAGCCACCTACTTGATTTATAATCTAACAGTGGCAGAAGAGGTTAGCTGGGTAATTTAAGTCACTAGATTTCGCTAATGAACTAGGGCCAGGGAGAAAGTACTTTACATTGTAAAATCTCCATTTCACCTTCCTTAGGCCCCACATGCTTTATCTCTAAAGTTTTACATTATTTATATAAAAGGGGAAATAGTTCTTTCCCAGGAAAATGAGTTAGCAAAGCAGCTTCGCCTGTAACAATGAGAGGCTCGGCAGCTGTAGCCAATAGGAATGCAGAATGCCCAGTTACATTTGCATGTCAGATGAGCAATCCATAAAGCAATCTCTGGGATATACATCTCTTTAATGCTACGTATTGCTCTCCTAAAATCCAGGTGTGACTGGGTAACTGGCATCCTAAGCTTAAAGGAAGATAGAAAAGCGGGTGCATTTGACCCAAGATGTCTGGAGAAAACTCAGGAGAAAATCCAGCAAAGCTTGGAAAATTAACTGCAGAGAAAAGCCTTCTGGCTCTATTTGTCCATCATTGTGTTTTTGTGTAGCATCTCACTGCAGGCTTCACTGGACTTTGAATTAAAACTATTGGCCACTTTCTCCCACAGAGAGAAACAAGTCCTGAACAGAGTTTTCTTCACAATAGCCATAAGGAAACTTCCATTTTATGTAAAGAAAATGCACAGAGGGCCGAGCCCAAGATCTTTCTGAAGCCATCACCATCAAGGATGCCAAACATTTGTTTCTTTGGAGGTTGACTGCAGCTTCAAAAACCCTGATTGCATGGGCACAGCCAGCAGAACAGAAAACAGGTGTGTAAACACACACACCTGGGGCCTAGCCACAGTGGTGTTCACAGTTGTGGTGCCCAGACCTGTGAGCTGAAACATTCTCTCTAGGAATGAGGACAGAAACTCATACCATGTATAGACTTAGGGAGCTCTGAAAATCACAAGCAACCCCCCTTCCCCAAGTGCTCCTGCAAGGTTATAGCAACAGCAAACGATTGCTGGGGAGAGGAGGCTCTTCAGGGTGCTGCTTGCAAGTTGTGCAGGGAGCTGTAGTGATGCAGATTCTGTAAGTCACTCATGCTGGGGTAGGCTTCTGGTGATCAACTACCTTTGAGTCACCTACACTCCTGTAAGTAACCACAGTCAACTCTCTAGTTCACTAAAACAGACCTTGGTCTGTTGGCAGTGCCCACTTTGGGTTGATTGACATTTGTCTACATCTTCTTGGGAAATGTTAGAACAGCATTGGACATAAGAGCTGACACACAGGGTCTGTAACCAGCTGTATGACATGGGCAATTCCTTAAGTTGTGGGCACCACGGTCTCTGTCTTTCTAGAACAGGGATGAAAGCTTAGTATCCCTTATCCAAAATGCATAGAGTCAATAGCTTTTCAGAGTTCAAGCTGGGCAGTGGTGGCACACGTCTTTAAACCCAGCACTTGGAAGGCAGAGGCAAGCTGATCTCTGTGAGTTCGAGACAAGCCTGGTCTACAAGAGCTACTTCCAGGACAGCCCCCAAAGCTGAGAAACCCTGCCTCGAAAAACCAAAAGAAAGAAAAAAACAAAACAGTGTTTCAGAGTTCAATCTTTTTTTTTTTAATTTAGGATATCTGTGTAGACATAATGAAGATGGTAGCCACATCTAAACCATCCATTAGTGTTTCTCACTTGCTTCTGTGTATGTAATAGCTAAATGGCAGTTTAATACAATATTGCTAACCACTCTGTGTGGAAACCAAGTATCACATGTTGAAGTGTCTACTGGTAGTGTCCTGTTGGTTACTCAAACGTTTCTGATCTGGAAGCTTTTAGGCTGGGCTTGATGAAGATTTGAAAATGTCTACATGCAAAGGCCACTGGGGGATTGGATTAACTAGTTAAAGCCCTATGAAGAGCAAGCAGCTAGTTCTGTGGGGGATGATGGAAAGTGACGATGGGGGCAGACAGTGTTGCTGAGGTCATCCAAAGACATGTCAGCACGCCGTGTCTTCCCACAGAGATCCACCCAGAAGTCTCTTAGAAACTGAACTCCACCTATCTTATGATTCTGTCATCCCATTCCTGAATCAATGTCCTGAAGAGATTAAAACATACTTAAAAATCCACTGCAGAAGAGCCTTCCCGGTGGCTATAGTCACACTAGGAAAAGATGGAAAGAACCAGGCTCTCATCGGTACTAGTAGATATAAATTACTTGTTCATGAAATGAAATAATATGCAGCAATGAAAACGCATAAGTAGCTGCCATGCAAATCAATGCGAGTGCATTTGAATACATGGTGGTTGGCCAGAGGTTGGAATCCTCAAGAGGGCATCTAATTTTATTAGTGTCAAAACAGACAAACATGAAGATTTGAGTTGGAACAGAGTTTTTATCTGATTAGAAACAGGTAACCAGATGTCAAATCCGTGAGAGCCACAAGCAGACCCAGGAGTGGACTTTTCTTTTTCTCTTCAAATGCCCTGGTAAAACACGAAGACCCTTCCTCTCTTGCAGCCCCTGCCACGCCCCACTCCAAGGCTGTACTTGGCCCTTTCTGAATCTTCCTGTTCTATAACGGATGGAATGCTACCATTATGCAGATGTACATTCCCTAAACTCACTGAACAATGTGCCTCAGACCTGAGCCTTCAAGTGCACGTATTTCCTGAAAACCCATGGAAGAGCTGACTTACTGATCTAATAAATGCTGGCTAATGTGGTTTTGCCTTCACATAAATGATATGCTTATTTATTTTTAATTATAACAAAGAAATGAACTTGGTTGCACATGGTCAAACAAGTCCAAGTGCTATATTTTAACATCTCCTTTCTGATTTGCTCACCACCTCTTAATCTACCCATGTACTCCACTCCCTTCCCACAAAGAGAATTCCATTTACCAGAGCAGTATTTCGGATGTGCAAATAGCCCAGTGCAGAGGGAATCATCTTAGAGCTCTGGGGGCCTGGGACACAATCAGAGAAACAGATATCGTCTATACCAGGCCATGTTGCTGTGGACATTAGCCAGTCCCCTTCCTCAAGACACTGGTACCTTTGATTAGTGACTTTCTGTCTTCCTTGGGGAATCATAGCTCTTACCAGCAGTCTGTGCTGATGGGAGACTGATAGTGCTTCGGGTCTTAAGTCTATTCAGTCAACAATTTGAAGCATTTGCAGGGGCTGCTGTACTGTGTGGAGGACTTCTCTACAGCTCTACACTGGTAACTTTTTTCATTGCTGTGACCAAAGCCCAATGTGTGTAAGGGTTCATGAGAAGTCCCATGACAGACGGTCAGACTCGTATGCAATCAACACGAGCATTTAATTCTAAAGAACAAAACTTCCAGCATGCAGAGGTGGCAAAATGGCGACCCTGAATGAAGCTCACAGGAGAGAGCAGACAGGAAGTGGGTCACATCTACAAACCCAGAGACCTGCTTCTTCTAGGTAGGCTCCTCCTCCTCCTCCTCCTCCTCCTCCTCCTCCTCCTCCTCTCCTCCTCCTCCTCCTCCTCAAGGCTCTGGAGCCTTCTACAACAGCTCCTTCAGTTGGGGTCAAAGGGTTCAAACACATGAGACAAAGGGTTCAAACCATTGGACACACTGGCTTCACGTTTCACCCATGCTGAAGCTGAGGAACACGCTACGGTACCGGGGCAAGGCAGGACTGATAGGGAGCATGAGGAGAGCTCTGTGCATCCTGGAAGGTTCTCCTGGTCCCAGCCTGTGCGGGCAGGATTAGGAAATGCACAGCACCTTCCAGAGGGGGCCAGAGAGAGTCAGGAGCTTCACTTCCACACACCAAATTACCTCACCACTTCTGAAAAACCCATCAGAACCGCGAGGTTTGCTTTTTAAATTATTATGATGTGTGTACCCCAGTAGTCTGTGGAGGTCAGAGGATGGTGGCCTTCACGAGTCGGATACGGGGTGGGCTCGGGTTGGCAGGCTCCCTGGCAAGCGCCTTGGCCTGCCGAGCCGTCTCAGCAACTGGAACCTTCAAGTTTCAAGGCTGCGATGAACCCAGCAGTCCCAGCTTGAACAGCCTAGGGTTTAATTACCTACCTCTCTTTCTTCTTCTCAACTGGGGAAGGAAGAAATCGCTTTAACTAATGAAGCTAATGTAATTTCGCGGAAGAGTCTCTTTAATGTCAGCCGTGTCTAGCGTTGCCACGTGCTCGGGAATGGGGAGAAAGAATGAAGAGGTACTGACTACCGTTCCAGGGAGCCTTTAGCCTTGGCGACCAGGTAAGTCGGGCTCCCTCCCACCATCACTGCGCCTTAGGTTCCCTGACTCGATGGCCACCATAACTGTTGTGAAACAGTTAAGTCTCCATGTGCATTTTACAGATGCGCCCACTGCAACTCATCAAGGAAGCTGGCAGACTGAGATCTGACCCCAGAAAATGAGAAAAGGGAAAGGAGACAGTTAGCTCCAGAGCCCGGACTCCGGATTCTTTAGTCAACCCAAGCCTCTTTTCTCTGTGCCAAACATGATCGAGAACATAGATAACAATGGGCCGAAGAGTAGTGAAATTCCAGAACAGCATTCAAGATGACTGAGATCTGGGATGGAAAAAGTAAGTGTAAGTTAAGCAAGACTTTCATATCACTCCCAAAATAGGAATCGTTTCAAAGTCTGAATAGATAGGAAAGACTGTCACTTCATAAGGAAGTCTCAAATTATCTGGGATGGATTCCTGGAAATGTCAATAAAAAAATTAAATTCTCACAAGGGAACTTCATTCCAATTAAAAGAGCTTCAATTCATTTGCTGTCAAGCATTATCTTTTTACAGATACCCTGATCTGTTCAAATTGATCAGAACATGATGAATATTTCAAAAAAATGACTCTTCCTAAGAGAGGGAACATTGAGTGATCAGTGGTAGAATTGGGGGCCCCTATGGCTACAGGGAACACTCCAAATTTTCCAGGTAAACAGAGTCAGGCATCACGTCTTCTCCAATACAGCCTGATGTATACTTTATATTCCTGGAGCTTGACAGGGCAGTGACAGGGCAAGGAGAAGGAAGAAGGGCAAAATATTTCCAAAGGAAGTCTGGTCTGGAGCCATGAATCAGTCTCATTGCTGTCATTTGTCCTCAGTAACCGAGGACTGAATCACTTTCCTGAACTCTGGAAACGATGAGGGTGGTAAAGGAGCCCAGAGCCTTGAAAGATGCCCCCACAGGCACCACCACTGGCAGGATCCTCCCGTAGCTGAGGAGATCTCAGAGCCTTCCCCAGAGAGAGGGACTCAGAGGAACAGGAGGAGGAGATGCTCGCCATGGTTCCTGGTGGCCTCTGTTTCTATGACAACCATCCCCTTTGTTTCCCTGAATCCAAAGCTGCTGCCTCATTTAGCGAATGGCATTCAGGTGAGACAGCTGTGTGAAGACATTAGGAGAATGAGGACCTGGGAAAACAAAAGTGCCTCTGCGCATGCACTTGAGCACACACACACACACACACACACACACACACACACACACACACACACACACAGAGTCACCCATATACAGGTGTATGCACACATACGTGAACACACATGCACACGCATGTGCTGGCACCGTGAAGTCCCTGGGATGTTTCCAGCCCTCTAGAAGCTCCCTCTTTAAGCAGGGCATAGAACTGCTCCTGCTGTGGCATCAATGCTTGGGGACTGTCCGTAGCTTTCTTCTGGCTGTCACTTGAGTGATTGTGTTTCCCACTGGTTCCCGAGATGTGTTTCTTCACCCACGGAGAATTCAACTCCCCTACCAGACTTCCCCTCCCATCTCCTTCCATTCTCTTCCCAAAATCTTCCGTCAGCATCCTGTTCATCTCTTTCATGGCTGTGAGGACAATTCATAGTTATTTGATTGTCTGTTCTTCATTGGGTTTTATGGACCTCTCCCAACAAGATGACAGCTCCAGGAGGACAGGAAGGCTGCGTTCATCTGCAGTGTTATTAAATGGAGTTAAAGCATGACCTACAGGGTGGAGACACTGAGTACAGGTTTTGCACCTTAGAATCTCTCTCCCAGTGTTCTTTTGTCATAAGTCAACATCAAACAAGAGTCACGGAGACCATGAAGCTAAAGATCTGGCTAAGTGGATGAAGTGATTTCCTCACGAGCTTGAAAACCATAGTTCAATCCCCAAAATCCACATAGAAAGGCTGGGTGTAACCTAACACTGTGGAATAAGACTTATGCTCCCGGGACTCAGTGGTCAACTAGCTTAGCCAACCAGGGAGACCCAGGTCCCAATGAGAAACTGCCTCACAAAATAAATGGGACAGCATGATGAATAACATCTGAGGTTGTCCTCTCTTTCTCTCTCTCTCTCTCTCTCTCTCTCTCTCTCTCTCTCTCACACACACACACACACACACACACACACACACACACACACACACCATGTCCCAGGTCTCAGCTCTATATTGCTGTCCCTGAACTGTGTGCCTCATTGGAAATTCTCCTATCTTCATCTGCATATGATGACCAGATAACGAAGGGGTGGGACAGTGTCACGATGTCCTTCAAGGAACGGGGATAAATAAGTGCTTGGAGAAAACCTACACCAGGAAGCTTTCACCAGTCTGAGACCCAGAAAAAGGAGGGACTCTGGGTCTTTTACATTTTAAAGGCAGGGTGGGTGGGTCCCAGGAGGAAATGTCTATCACAGAGAGGGCAGACAGGAGGCTGCTCAGGTGGCATGAGAGGAAACAACGTAAAATGCACCCTCTCTGGTCCTCTGGCTTTCAAGACCCCCTGGTCTTATTTGCTTTCATGATATCCCAATGTAAAATGCTGTCAATGGAGGGATGGGGGCACCTACCTATGGCTTACTGGGATATCATTCCAAATGTATTATGGTCATGAAAGAACAATTGGATACACATTGTAAACATGTTTTAAGAAAATTTGATGGGAAGTACTCTTTCCAAGATACTGAAACAACGGTTAATCAAAACGTCTTTGTAAGAAGTATATTATTCTTTAATATATGCAAAAGATAGAATATCAAACAACTAGACAAACAACAACAACAACAACAAAAACAGAACCCTAAATCTTAAAACTTTAACTAAAAGCTACATGAAGATCTGCTAATCCTGTCACTAACTACCTGTGCCGCCGCCTCCTCCTGTCTCGGGCTGGTGGGAACTTCCTAGTGTAGGTTTGTTCCAAGCACTCAGTTGTCCCCATTCCTTAGAGGACGTCTTGAGATTCCCCCATTCCCTACACTAAAATGTCCTTTAACGTGGTAGTTAGAAATAATCTATATCCCTGTCTCCACTTCCTTTCCCATTGTGATAAAGTACTCTGGGAAAAGCAACTTAAGAGAGAAAGGTTTTATTTTGGCTCAGAGTTTGGGATTATCGTCTGTCATGGCGGAGGACTCAAGACAGTAGGAGCCTGAAGCAGCTGGTCACACTGTGTCTGCAGTCAGGAAGCAGAATGCTTACACGACAGTTCTCCAATCACTTTCTCTACACTGTGCAATCAAGAATCTGCCCAGAGAAGGGCCCACAGTTAAGAGCCATCTTCCCACATTGATCAATGTCTTCGAGATAATCTCTAGTAGGCATGCTCAGAGACCATCTCCAAGGTGAGTCTAGATTCTATCCTGTTGGTAATTCATTCTCATCATCACTCTCCTCTTCTACAAGATCACCAGGGAGGTTTGTCAACTCCAGGGATAAAAGATGACCTCTCTCCAGTGTCAGAGACAAGTCTAAACAGCTGGTTTGCTAACATGTCACAGGCAATCACCGTGACACAACAGTGGGTCCTGTCATGAAAACCTCATTCCAAGACACATTTCAGAGACTGGAGAGTAGCAAGAACAACATCTCACCAGGGGATGAGCACCCCCTACATCCACTCATCTAAGAGGTGACAGGGACAGAGAAAGATCACCATGAAGGGCTAAGAAAATGACACAGTTGATAAAGTGCTTACCATGCAAACGTGAAGGCCTGAGTTTGATCCCAGAGCCCACGTGGAAAAGCCTGATGGGATGGTAGGTGTTGTAATCCCAAAGCTGATGAGGTCGGTTCCAAAGCTGTGCAGGTCAAAACATCAGTCCAAACCTCTCTCTCAGATGTCAGTCACACAAGATGGAGCCTGATTTCAAATCTTCATAATAGAATCCTTTCTTGATAAATCTCCGCCAAATATCCCTACATCAACTGGCATGGGCTATGGGTCAGTTCATGGGTTGGACCTCGATGCCTGATGAATTCAGTCCTACGGTTTTGTTTCCTGTTTTAAGAGGTTAAAATTCCACTCAAAGACTTTCTTCAGCTCAATCAAGGTGCATTTGAAGACCTCACTGTGTGCTCTTCTGGTACATGGATGGTGGGGGAGGGGTGGGCGTGGTGATGGTGGGAGGAACTTAAGGATAGTGTACCATTGGAACTTACTGGTGAAGCTTGCTTCCTGAGACTTGGCAGGCAGCAGCCTTCATATAAACATAACTATTTGCATGGGGTTCCAATCCACCCACACCATAACCAGACCTGGTAAAGGCCTTGGCATTCTCGTGGATCTGAGGCATTGGGGTCCTTGGTATGGCTGTGCTCAGGTCATCAATGCTCATTTAGGGGTTCACTCTCTCCCGGCACCTCCCCTATTGTGTTTCTCAAATGCTCCCAATGCAATCTGACTCGCAGGCCAACAGCAGCTCTGCATGGTCTCATAAAAAATGATATCTCTGCAGCCTCTGGCCTAGCTTCTCAGGGTCATCCTGCTCAAAAACCAGAAAAACTCCAAAACTAAGAAGGCTCCTCCAGCCTTGCACCTCTGCTTGCAAAAGACTTGATGCTAAGGTGAGCTCTGTGCAGTTGAGAGGCCTCTCAAGTTGTAACTTCTAGACTGGTTTGCCCAGTGTATCCCGGTTCTCAGGTCTTTAGGATCAGTGTCAGATCCCCAAGAGTCCTGCTCCAGGTGATACATTTTGTGAGAGAAACTGGGCTTTCTAGAGTCTCCAAAAGTGGTGCAGAAGGGCCTAGATTCCCCCTTGGAGACAATTCTACCCCAGGTGTTTGTCTCTCAGATCCTAAAGGCTGGCACTCAGAGCCCTGAGCCCCAAGGCCCAAATCTGAGGCCGAGGAATTATGTTTTCTCTTAAGACGAGGATGGTGGTTAGTTTGGCTAGGGGTTTGTCTATCTTGTTGATTTTCTCAAAGAACCAACTCTTTGTTTCATTAATTCTTTGTAATGTTTTCCTAGTTTCTACTTTATTGATTTCAGTCCTCAGTTTGATTATTTCCTGGCATCTACTCCTCTGTGGTGAGTATGCTTCTTGTTGTTCTAAAGCTTTCAGTTGTTCTGTCAATTCTCTAGTGTGACTATTCTCCAGTTTCTTCATGTGGACACTTAGTGTTATGAACTTTCCTCTTAGAACTACTTTCAAAGTGTCCCATAAGTCTGGGAAAAAAGAAAGCATCTTCAACAAATGGTGCTGGCACAACTGGATTTGGACATGCAGATGGTTGTAGATAGATCCATATCTATCACCATGCACAAAACTTAAGTCCAAATGGATCAAAGACATCAACATAAATCTAGCCATACTGAACCTCCTAGAAGAGAAAGTGGGAGATACCCTTGAACGTATTGGTACAGGAGACCGCTTCCTGAACATAACACCAGTAGCACAGACATTGAGATCTACTATTAATAAATGGGACCTCCTGAAACTGAGAAGCTTCTGTAAGGCAAAGGGCACAGTCAGTAAGACAAAATGACAGTCCACAGAATGGGAAAAGATCTTCACCAGCCCCACATCTGACAGAGGGCTGATATCTAAAATATACAATGATCTCAAGAAGCTAGTCACCAAAACATCAAACAATGCAATTAAAAAGTGGGGTGCAGAACTAAATAGAGAATTCTCAACAGAGGATTCTAAAATGGCTGAAAGACACTTAAGAAAGTGCTCAAAATCCTTAGCATCAGGGAAATGCAAATCAAAACAACTCTGAGATACCATCTTACACTGGACAGAATGACTAAAATCAAAAACACCAATGACAGTCTCTGCTGGAGAGGATGTGGAAAAAAAGGAACACTCCTCCATTGCTGGTGGGAGTGCAAACTTGTAAGACCACTCTGGAAATCAGTATGTTGGTTTCTCAGGAAAATGGGAATCAGTCTACCTCAAGATCCAGCAATTCCTCTCTTGGGCATATACCCAAAGAATGCACATTCATACGACAAGGACATATGTTCAGCTATGTTCATAGCAGCATTGTTTGTAGTAGCCAGAACCTGGAAGCAACCTAGATGCCCCTCAACTGAAGAATGGATAGAGAAAATGTGGTACATTTACACAATGGAGTACTACTCAGCAGGAAAAATCAATGGAATCTTGAAATTCTCAGGCAAATGGATGGAACTAGAAGAAACCATCCTGAGTGAGGTAACCCAGTCACAAAAAGACAAACATGGTATGTACTCACTCATATATGAATTTTAGACATAGAACAAAGGATTACCAACCTACAATCCCCATCACAAAGGAACTAGGAAACAAGAAGGACTCTAAGAGAAGAATGCATGGACCCTGGAGAAGGGAGCCCTCATCCAGTGGCTGATGGAAGCAGAGGCAGACACCCACAGCTAAACACTGAACTGAACTCTGGAACCCAGTTGCAGAGAGGAAGGAATGAAGAGTAGAGGTCGGGACCAGGCTCATGAAACCCACAGAAACAGCTGACCTGAACAAGGGGGAGTGCATGGACCCCAGACTGATGTCTGGGAGGCCAGCATGGAACTGATTCAGACCCCTGAATGTGGATGTCAATGAGGAGGCCTCAGCACTCTATGGGGCCTCTGGTAGTGGATCAGTATTTACCCCTGGGGTAAGAAGGACTTTGGGAGCCCATCCCACATGGAGGGATGCTCTCTCAGCCTGGACACAGGGGGGAAGGTATGATATGACTGACTTTGGGGAATCCCCATGGAGGGCGTCACCCTCCTGGGGAGCAGAGGGGGGATGAGGTGGGGAGCTGGGGGTTGGAGGGAGGGGTGGGAGAGGGAGAAGGGCCTGACATGTGAAGCAAGCTTGTTTCTAAGTTGAACTACTGAAATAATAATCTCTGGGGGGGGGAGAGGAGGATAGTGGTCTAGGCAACCTCAGCTCATCCACCACAAACCCAAAATAAAAATAAGAAGCTTCCCTGGTTCTTTGGCTGTGTTCTGACCTTGCAACCATTCTCCAACCTTATCCCAGGCACTTAAATTTACAAGCCTTCTTTGGGAAACCAGGGACAAAGTTCTTTTTCTGGACTCTGATTTGCCATGTTTTACACCTGCCCAATATGAGTCACCACACGCTTTGATTTGTGTGTTTCACCCAGGGCATCTCATGTCTGACTAATGTCAGTTTTCCCTAGTAAGAGCCCCTATTGGTCTGACACCACTTGCCTGTGACCGGATGGTTTGGGGACTGACCCAGTGATGGGGAATGAAGAAATGAGAGACAGACAGTCAGAAAGACAGGCAGACTGACAGACAGACAGACAGACAGACAGACAGACAGACAGACACACACACACACACACACACAGAAACATTGGTAAGAAGTGAGTCATGTGCCCTGAGAGAGGCATAACAGCCCGGGAATCAGCTCCTTTGTTTTATATATACAGCGTGAACAAGAAGATGAGTCAACTGGGGGGGCGGTCTCTGTAGAGGAGCAGTCTCAGGCTTCCATCATGGGGGTAAAGAAGCTGTTTTAGTACTAACCCACTGGAGCATGTGGCTCTGGCAGGCCTTGCCATTCTTCCCATCCATCTGCCTTGCTAAAACCTTAGATTACATTCCGAAAGCTAGCCACCAAGGTCTAGCCCTTATTTGGCCACTTCCGCCTCCTGAGGCTGACTATTCAGGTCCAACTATCAAAGTATTGAAGTCCAGCAAGCAAAAGCCCGCCTTGGTTCACCCAATTAACTTGCTCAATTAAAATTAAACACCTCATCCCAACATGGAGTTTCCCCCTTTACCTTTATAAACTGTCATTTGCCTATGTGCCATGTCTGCCTCCTCTCTATTCAGAGACAGTCCTTTGTCCCTCCAGGACAAATATCCATGTCCCCTTTCCCTTGTTCCCTTACCCCTCTCCCAGGTCCCGTGTCTTCTTTAATGCCACATCCTAGCCCATTCTAACACAGACCTAACCTTTTCCTCCTCTTAAAAATGACACCTGCAAGGTGATTTGCTGCTGTTTTCTGCCAGAGTCAGAAAGCAGGCACTTTAACTTTTCTTCCCAAGTTGATAAAGGATCTCTGTGGATGAGGTTTGTGCCTAATCTGGGGTCTGAAAGGAAGTCCCGCTATGCAGCGGTCTCCTTCAGAACTTTCTCCACATACTGGTTTTAGTTAACGGTGATCAGACCAGAAGAAATCTCTGTCTTTTCCTGAGCCTGAGCCAGGGAGGGCCTTGCCCTTCCCATCGGTCTGAGTCTTTGGCATCATTGGCATGGCCGTTTTCATGTCACGAATGCCCATTCACACAGGGATACACTCCTCAGAAAACAAGCCATCAAAAACCACTCAGATGACTTAAAGTAGCAAATAATCCACACATCGTTCTATTCGTTTGTTTATTTATTTTATAGTTTTCAGACTGAGTTTTGCCTCATAGCCCAGCCTGTCCTTAGACTCTTGATACTCCTGTCTCAGTCACCTCTCACTTATAACCGTCTAAGGGATTGCAGGTATATATTAGCACAATGATGTAATAGTTACTTCTCTGTTGCTGTAGAAGGAAGAGGTTCCTGAAGCTAATGGTTCCAGAGACAAAAGAGTCCATGATGGTAGAGGCATGGCAGCAAGAGGCAGGCATCCTGACAGAAGTAGGAGGCTGAGGACTGGCCTGGTGAACTGGAGCACGGAGCTGATGGGGAAAGTCCTTCTGTGTATGTCTCTCTCTTATTGGTTAATGAGTAAAACACTGTTGGCCAATAGGGAAGCAAGATAGGTGGGGCTAGGAATCTAGGAAGATTCTGGGAAATGTATTAGAGAAGTTGCCATGTTACCTTGGGAAGAGGACACATTCCTCAAGGTCCTCAATAAGATAAGTCTTTAAAAAATATACAGATTAATAGTTATGGTTGATAATTAAGACTGAGATAGCAGATAAGAAATCCTAGTCATTGGCCAGCAGCATTGTAAATTATATAAAACTCTGTGTGTTATTTTGGGGCCTTTACGTGGCGGTGGAACTCAGGCAGTTGGCGGAAAGAGTTATTGTTACATGGAGCAGAGAGAGCAAAAAATGGAAAGTATGGGTCTTCCAGCTCTCAAAGCCTGCCTCCAGTGGCACACTTCCCCCAGTAAGACCACACCTCCTAAATATCCCAAACAGTACCACCCACTGGGGAGCAATTATTCCAATTATTCTGAGACAATGATGGACACCTTCAATCACTTGGCGATCAGGTCTTCACTTCTTAAATTAAATTGCTTGATAGCATTTCTCAAAGTCTCCATAGAAAATATGGGTTTTCTTAGTTATTCAAAATAGTAAGCAAGTACAAAAAGAGCTACCACGCAGGGGGGCATTAGTCCATGTGAGAGTGAATTCATTGAGCTCCTTGTACATGCTAGCCTTTGCTTTCTCAGAGTACACTGATAGGCTACAACAGCTATTCTTGGTGCATCACCCGATAGATTAGATTTCTCATAAATCTCAGGTTGTACTAGAGACCAAAACAACATAGAAAACTGAAAGACAGAAGGAAGGAAGGAAGGAAGGAAGGAAGGAAGGAAGGAAGGAAGGAAGGAAGGAAGGAAGATTTACACCAATATTTTGAACATTGAGTTCTCTTAAAAAGAAAAGATTAGAAAACTATGGACCACATCCCATTTCTGTCAATAAAGTTTTATTAGTACACATCCATATATATTCATTCATATATCACCTGTAGCTGCTTTGGAGCATTAGCATAGAATCAGAATGTTTTAAGGGACATCATGTAGACCAAAAAGCCTTTAGGTTTACCTTCTTCTCTGTGGGCCATGTCAGAATGTCTGCAGATCTTTATAAAGAAACAAGGTGACCATATTGGAGTGTTCTACTGGAGAAGTATATGTATAGAACTCATGCAAAAGGCCTCGTTCACTCTAAACACAGTGTTCTAAGGGGCCAGGCATGGAGAACAAAGTGCTTCAGGAAAACAGAACAATGTGATGATTCTGCTAGGTTTTTATTTGTTTATAGTAAAAAAAAAATTGCTTTTTAGACGTGACAAACAAGTTGCCAGGCTATTACATTAAGGGAACTTCAAACAGTGAAGGAAACAAACCCAAAACTTTCATCTTGTTCCTTGTGCAAGGTGCTAAAAGCATTTTTGAACCTTGTTTGTATTCTCATTGAGCTGAAGGGGTGAGCTCTGCTGTGTTCAATAAACAACATGACAAAGAAGGAGTGTGGGGTGTGGTCCTAGATGCTGCCTTATGTTCCCAGGCAGGAGTGAAAGCCACACACCCGCTCCTCCAGGAAGGACTGCCCTTGGCCTGCCTGGGACACATTCACCCTCCCCAGCGATGGAAGATTTAGCAACCAGTCCCTTTTCTCATCCATGCCCTTGTGTTAAGTCAACCCTTGAACATAGCTCGGCTATCTCTTGCTAGAAAATAAATGGCAGATACTATTTGAGGAACAGAGGGGTCAAGACCAGAGAACCAAAGTGAATAACAGGACAGACAATGCTGACTGCCCCCCAAGAAACCTCCCGCTGGTGTCCACACAAAGCATCCTGGCCTTTTCTTTCCCAGAAGACTAGGGATGTAGAGCAGTGCTCAGGTGTGGACCACTCCCCAGGAAAGCATTCCAAAGCTCCTTACTTTTCATGAGGCATCTCATGCCAGTTCCCCTTTAACATGTGACTCTCACCTAGAACTCTTTCACGTGGGACCCCTACGCTTAGCCAGTGCAACTTTGCCCCTCTTAAAACCCTCCAGCTCCCATTTCAGGTATTTTGATGACACTTGTGGTGGTCTTGGGTAGAGGAATTAGTTCTGCTTCTGTCGTGATTTCCCAACTACTCTCCTTTGTAACTTCACTTTGTATTCCTTTCTGTTCAATACTTCTCAAAGTACTGAGAGTTTAAAGAGGTGCAATAAATCCCGGATCGGGTTTTAATGACCACAGTAAGCCTGCTTGTAATATGTCAGTGAGCTGAACCCGAAAGCCAATGGGGACTAGGCCATTTCTGCCTTAGTAATTGTCTCCACAGAAAGATTTATAATGTCATTATCTGAATCTATAAGAAATAACTCATGG
This sequence comes from Cricetulus griseus, assembly GCF_003668045.3. Classification (NCBI taxonomy): domain Eukaryota; kingdom Metazoa; phylum Chordata; class Mammalia; order Rodentia; family Cricetidae; genus Cricetulus; species Cricetulus griseus. Next base: position 9,952,766 of record NC_048599.1, read on the forward strand.
CGCTGAAATGCCCTAAAAAAATATTACAATTCTCTTAAAATCTAGTCATTCATAAATGCTAAATCATAAACCTTTTTCAAGATGTTTTATGTTAAAAGTAAAACCTAGTAAAAATATAAACGCTCACTTCTTAATCAGACCCCTCACTCTGGGTGTGTGTCTGCAGCTTTTCCATTTTCTGGGTTATATTTACAAAACTAACATCGAGCTACCACATTCCTCTGGGATCACAAGGAGCTACGGTGTCTGAAAAGGCCATTTCTCCTCACCTCATCTCTGCACGATTTCCACAGAGCAAGGAGGAAAAGGCCAGTTAGCCTGGCAATAAAATTCGCCTCAGCAATGAAAGTCCCTTTTGCCTAAGTTCTCCACAGGCGGTGGGGGATAGAGGGTGGGAGGGGATGGGGCAACCAAATAAACAAAAAACAAAAATCAATATATATTACACTTCCTGCTAAATGTACTACTGGACTGTTTTTAGCCATTTCTGTAAAGTCCTTTCCCCCATTTCTTCTTGCAAACACAAAGACCAGCCCCTCTTTCCAAAGAGCGGGAAGCTTCCTCCTGCTTTGTCCAAATTTCACAAGCCCTGGGATTGCCACATCTACCACCTGCCTCCTCTGCCTGCCTGCCATGAAGTTGAGCAACCTGCACTCTTTCCGCAGCTAAAATCCTCTCGGGGATGGAGTCCATCGCGCTTTCAACACGGCCCTCAAGATGTTCCTCATCATTTGAAAGGCTTTTTTGTTTTGTTTGTTTCTCTCCATAAACATGGTAATTTGCCATAAACTCAAGCTTTGTACTGGGCTTTTTCCATAAGTCTTCCCTTCCTCCATCAGTCCCCTGAAAGCTGGGATTCCACCTCCCCCCACACCCCCGGCCACCCCCAGGTTTTCACATCTGGGATTGCAGCTGAGCTTTCTGGGAATGGAGCATAGTGAGTAGGAAGCTGTGTAATTTGTGTGTAAGCATCTGTTGCAGGATGTTTGTACACTGTGTGAAGATGTATTGTTGTGATTGGTTTAATAAAAAGCTAAATGACCAATAACTAGGCAGGGGAGGTTAGGCGGGACTTCTAGGCAGAGAGAGGAACTCAGGGGTGAAAATCTGGCAGGGCAGGAGACACCAGTGAGATAAGGAGGGTCAGGCATACAGAGTGGAGGAGAGATAAAGAGCCACATGGCAGAACGTAGATTAATAGAAACAGGTTAATTTAAGTTATAAGAATGAGTTAGAACAAGCCTCAGCTAAAGGCCAGGATCTCAAATTAATAATAAGTCTTGTGTCATTATTTGAGAGTTGTCAGTCCTAAAGAAAGTCTGACAAAGGAGACCTGCAATAAGCATCAATGACTGATTGCTGCCAATGGAATAAAGTTCAGATTCCATGTGGGATATTTCAGGTCTGCTTCTCACTGCGTCCCTGCGTCCTGCACTAAGCTCAGCTCTTCCCATGTGTTCACAGTGGGCAACTGCTCACACACATCCAGGCCATCGGAAGTGCCTCACCAGCAAACTTCAGCATCCCCCATCCTCTTAGGATATGTTCTGTTTCTCAAATACCATCTTTTACATGAAGACTTCTGAGTGTCCTGGAATACAGAAATGTCTTCTTCCTGAACAATGGACTGAACACCAAAAACATTTTTAAAGGGCCCTTCCTATATCCTCACCCTTACCTACCCTCCCATAACCACTCCCCCCATTTAATGCTCCCACTCTAATTTCTCCCGTTGTCTCTTTGTAACACTATATTCTATTTCCCCTTTCTTAGGAGATCCCATCTCCCCCTGGTGGCATATTAGCTCTGTGCTCCTCGGATTGGGTCCTCCCCACTGCACGCCTACACCCTGTCCTTAAAGGCTGACATCCACATAGGAGAGAAAACACGTGCTGTCCTTCTTTTTGAGGCTGGGCTACTTTCCTCAGGGTGATTGTCTCTAGTTCCGTCCATTTACCTGCAAACTTCATTTTTCCTTTTGCTTTAATATCTTTGTCTTCTTGGCCCTTTTATATTTGTTTGTTTTGATTTTCAATTTTGTTTTTGTCCTTATTCTTTTTTGTGGAAGGATCTAGGAAGAGTTGGGGGAGGGAAAAGAATATGATCAAAACACATGTGAAAAAATTTAATAAAACAATAAATGCATTATAAAAATGTAATATTGAGGGCTGGAGAGATGACTCAGCTGATGGCAGCATTTGCTGCTAAGCCTGAGACCCACATGGTAGAAGACAAAATCAACTGTCTCCAAAGTTGTCCTCTGACCTATACACCTGGTCTATGTGGTATACACACACACACACACACACACACACACACACACACACACACACACACTCAGACACACACATACACAGTAATACATGCATGTAATTTGTAAAACAGTTCTACCTCTTGCATTATTGCCTTCCACCATGCTTTACTTCTTGTTTAATTATTTCATGTTCCACATATGCACATATGTTCCATTTTCCCAACCACAGCATAGAGTCCCTGAGGGAAAAGACTGTCCTTACATTTCTGGGGATCCTCAGAGATGCCTGGCATCATAACAAGCCCACAGTAGCTAAGTTGGGGCTGATCTACAATGGGGGTCACAAAAGTGTTTCCCAGAACCAGGAGAGACGCCCAGATTCCTACTGCCTACTGAAATGGAAGTCCAAACTCAACAGCGTCATTCCTGGAGGGCTCGCTATGGGTGAGTAGAAGCAGACATGGGATGGTCTCTGAGCGTCTCATCTGTGTAGAAGTGAGGGCTTTAAATGTCTACTCCACTGAAGGACAGCCCAAAAATGTGCATCATGAAAATGGCCACAGGCTTTCTGTGGTCCCCAGATAAATAAGGAGCTCACTCAAGAGAAGTTTAAAAGTAGATTAGGGGTTTGGGGTTGAAGCTGGAGACAGACAGACATTAACACAATGTCTGCCTTGATGGGGACCAGCTGTCTGTCAGAAGCACATGTTACAGTTTTCTCTGTTATTGCTGTGTGTCTTTTCATGGGTAGAAAATTCTATTGACTGGACAAGACTGCCTTGGGGTAGCAGGAAGCTGAAGGAACCTCCCCACTGGAAGCACAGACTGGGAAGCTTCCTGTTTGTTGCATTGACAGTCCATGAAAAAGATTGTGAGGACACACTGACAAATAGGATACAGAGCTGGTGGACACAGGAAAATGACATTAGTTATGACTTCATGTGTCTGTGTTAACACAGGCTCAGATATGTATAGAGCTACCCAGGACAGTCTTGGTGGCATTCTTAAGGCTACATCTACTTTGTTTTTGAGATAGGGTCTCCCACTGGCCTGGAACTTGCTGATTAGACTATACTGGCTGGTGACCTAGTCCTGAGCATCTACTTGTCAACCAGTTCCCCAGTGCTGGGATCACAATTGTGCACCACCATGCCCAACTTTTTATTACATGGATCTGGAGCTTAAGCTTTGTGATTACAAATCAAGAATTCTACCGGCTGAGACATGTCTCCAGCCTGAGGTAAGACTTCCAAAAGGAAGACAATTGAGGAGGACACATGGATGAAGACAATTGAGGAGGTTACATGGAAGAAGACAGTGAGGAGGATATATGAATGAAGTCACAGATCACTCTCTTGGGTACAAGAAACTGGACCCTCCCTGTAACACCTTTCAGATCCAGACACATAGAAGTACATTAATCCTGAACCATGAGGGACACTAGGGCCAAGATTCTAGTCACTTCTCTGTCCTGTGTTGGGTGTTGACAGCACCCAGGGCTCCTCCTCACCCACCTGCAGCCTGAGATGTGTCCACCCTCCATCCCAGTCTCCATCCCCCCCATAAAAATGAGGATTAGTACCAGCCCCTCAAAGAATTTGGGGAGGGGTCGACAAGAGGACTCAGTGCATAAAATCAGTTGCCACTGCTCCTGGTGGCCTGAGTTGAAAGCCCAGGTCCCACATGGTAAAAGAAGAGCACCAAATCTCACAAACTAGCCTCTGGCCTCCTCACTGTGGCGCATAGATACAAAACAAATAAACAAAATGTAAAAAGAAAACAGAGGCAAATAATTTGGAAGAAATGTTTAATGGATAAGGGGCATAAATCCTGAACACAGATTGGAGTCATCGATTACCATGTTATTTGTTAGGGCCCAGAGAAATAGCATCGCTTCATCTTGACATAAGGTTAGAGAGTTCAAACTTGTTTTCACTCCCTCAAGGTCAAACAACAGAATGTTTGCCTAAGAAGTTACCAATGGGTGTCTTACTTTAACAACAGGTCATTGAGCCTAAGGATGTGGCTGCTGGGGTTGCTGCTCTTTAAGAGATGTTTTGAGGGTTCTTTGTATCACGGGAAAAGAAGTCTTTTGCCTTCCTCTTTGGCTTGCAGTGTAAAACAGCTTTGAAAAATAAACTTGAGGTGGATTCAGTTTCCACTGGAATGCCCTTCTGAATCTATCCTGTGTCTGTCTTTTCTTTGGTATCTTTAGTTTTCTACCTGTCCTTTCTCAATCCACATGCTTCCCTCCAAAAAAAAACCGACCAGACCTGTAAGCTGAGTGGGACCTGGCTGTTGTAGTCTCCTGGACATGGGACACTACACTTATTATTGTTGTTGTTTCTATTTACTGACAGTGGCCTGGGCAGTTTTCCTTGGTCTAAAGAACAGAAGGTTTGTATATGTTAGGTTTTTTTTTTTTTCTTCACATTTGAGGCAGAGTTCTACTATGAAGACCAGGCTAGCCTGGAGATCCCTCTGTAGACCAGGCTGGCCTTGATCTAGGCACTTCCTGTCTCATTTTTAGAGTGCTGAGACTTAAGATTTGTGCCACCACATCAGCTCCACATCTTGAATTCTTTTAAACAATTTAAAGAAAAGGCCATTTGTCCCCAGCCACTAAAGAAGAATAAATTATCCCCCACCATGTAGGTTCCTACAGATGAGTCCAAAGCCCCAAATTCCCTGCACCTCACACTGCAAACAACTTGGGTATAAATGTAATGTTCTGACAGCTACCCTGCTTTCATTTTCCCTGTATTTGTTTACTTATAAAAGGGAGAATGCTCATTTTTTCTCACCTTCAAATAGATTTTCAACTGAAACAGCAGAATATCATGCCTACCAAGTAGATAACCCTGAGCTTGAGCCTCCTTAAAGGGTCTGTGTGTTTTCTGGCATAAATGGGTACACAGTGGTGAGTTTACAGCCTGTTACACTGATTGATCATTGTCAGATACCAGAGGCTACAGAGGTTTTAGCTTTAAACAATGATGTTATCATCTTTCAGTACAGGGACAATCTCATTAAGTCTATTAAGAGCAAGCACTGGTGTTGGCTGGTTTTAGGTGGCCTCCAACCTCTTTGTCCTGTAGTTACTGGTGGTGTATCTAAAAAGAGATAGAGCAAGGGGCAGTTTGAGTTTTAGTTCTCCGTGCCTCATTTTGTTGTGAGTTGCTTTGCTTTTTGGATAATGCTTTACATTTATTTATTTTATAGGTACAAGCATACACACATACTCATGACATGGCCCTCGTGTAGCAGTCAGAGGACAAATTTCATGGTCTGTTCTCTATTTTCTCCATGTGAACCCCAAGAATTGAACTCAGATTGTTGGGCTTGGCAACAGACACCTTTTCTTGCTAAGCTATCTCGTCAGCCCATTCTCTTTAACTGAGTAAGGGATGTGGATGGAGTGTGAGATATATAGATATGTAGTTTTATATATATATATATATATATATATATATATATATATAGTTATATATATAGTTCTACATCTATGTATAGTATGTGCATACCTTATATGTATACATTGCATGTATATTATATATGCATATACTATTGGCTGTTGAATCAGAGCAGCAGCCATGGGCAATATGTAAGCCAATAGGCACAGCTGACATCTGGTAAAGCTGTCTTTATAAGAACACAGCTAGCAGCCTCTGGCTCAAAGCCCTGGCTTTCTGACCCCAGATTGAGGTAACAGTCGAATGAATGGCTTCTTTTTCACCTTGTTGGCTTTCGTTGTGTGTGTCTGTCCTCTCAGGCCACCTAGGACCCCCTCTTGCTGCAGGCCCCTAGGGAAATGATAAATACATACAGGCTGTTCATTTTCCTATGACTCGACAGAATGATCGAGAAGCCCGCTCATTTGAACAAAATGATTCCTGTGTTTTCGCAGACTAAATAAGCCTGGTATGAACAGCACATTTGATTTAATTTTTCTCCTTCAAAAATAAAAAGCAGCCCTATTAAGAACCCCCATCACTCAACGCTGAGAGGAAGCTCCTCCGAGTCGTCAGCCCTGCAGTAATTACTGGCAAAGAACCCCTGATGAGAGATCCTTGAGAAATGGAAAATGTACCCAAAGAACTAATAAAAACCCAGTCAATTGCAGTTAGATATCTCCAAGTAGGATGCGGAGGAGAGAGAAAACTGCAGGACGGCTGCGTGCACAAAGAGAAAGCCAGAGCAAATGGGCCTTGAGAGGGGAATCTGCGAGCAGACATCTTAGGGGCACAAGGTGGGACCTGCTACCTTTCCTGGGACCTGTTCTGGGCTGTCATTCAATAGCCGTTCATTGTCAAATACAGTATAGCGCCCTAGCAGCCAGGGGCTAGGAGAGCAGGAAGGCATGACGGGTAGAAATGCTAAAATCCTGGAGTTGCTGAGTGTTGAAATATTTTATATGTTAAACTTCAGCATGGGTGAAGGAGTGAGGGGCTCATCAGCCCCCACATTCAGTGAAGAGCTGTGGATAGTGATGTCTTCTGAGGGATGAAGAAGCTATTGTCTTCAAGGCCCCTGGTAGGTCAGCCAGCTCCAGTGAACGCCTTCCAGCACCCATGAGAACACAGGCAGGCAGCACAGTCTAAACTCTGGATTTCCTTTTTCTTTTTCCTTTTTTTTTTTTTAAGAGATGAAGTTAGAGGGGTGGGGTAGTGATTGGATCTGGGAGGAGTTAGGAGAAGGAGTAGGAAGAATATGATTAAATTCATTGTATGACTATGTGAAATTCTCAAAGAGTTGATTAGTGCATTGTGTTTTAAAAAGTGAAGATGGAAAAGGAGAAAAAGAGAAGGAACACAGTGAAGGGAAGGAAGGGGAGAGGAAGGGAAGGAAAGGAAAGGGAGGGGAGGGGAGGGGAAGGAAAAGGAAGGGAAGAAAGGACAGAAGGGAAAGGAAAGGGGAAAAGAGGAGGAAACGGGAAGGAGGGATATAACGGGAAGTGCAGGGGAAAAGAGGAGGGGGAAGGAAAGTCAATAAAAGCAGACATTGTGGCTTGCTGGGGAGAATGGCAGGTTTGACTCCAACCACAGTCTAGCATCTAACACACTTGACAGGCCTGACACTTGATGGGCGTTGTCAAGTGAATAGAGGGTGGAGGAGGAAGGCACCTGGCTGAGCAGCTCACAGGGTTGGTGTGCACAGCAAAGAACAATGGAGCCCCGAGGTGGAGAAGGCCAAGTTCTGGGAACCAAATGCAAGTTGTGATTCAGGGACAAATGGACCTTCTTCCTTCAGAAGAAACCCTCAGCTCAGGTGTGTCCTGGGATGGTGACTGGAGTGACACTACCCGCTGCATCAGAAAAGAAAACCTCCAGGTGACATCATGGTGCCACCTGACCTTTGGAGAAGGGAACCATCCCTAAGCTTTCTCTTAAGAGTGCCTGTGGGTAACTTTGTAGCTTGTCCCATATCACAGCCTACATTCTGACCAAAAATTATGAAACCAGGAACCCACTGTGTTTCTCAGGAGAGCAGCTGGAGATTGGCTGTCACCACACCCCACGGCATGCTTGCCCCTTCTGCAGTTGGGCTGGGACCATGTGTTTTGGCCATGGTTGTAAAAACAGTCTAAGCAGGATATGGTGTTTACAGGGGCTGGCTCTTGAGAAGAAGCTGCCCTCCCCACCAGTGCTACTCCAATGCTCTCCCCACCAGGGCTACTCCAATGCTCTCCCCACCAGTGCTATTCCAATGCCCTCCCCACCAGTGCTATTCCAATGCCTTCCCCACCAGTGCTATTCCAATACTCTCCCCACCAGTGCTACTCCAATGCCCTCCCCACCAGTGCTACTCCAATGCCCTCCCCACCAGTGCTACTCCAATGCCCTCCCCACCAGTGCTGCAAAAGAGGCCCTCCCGACCCCCACTTGACTGGGATGCAGGTGGAGAATGTGCCTTTCTGTTATTTTCCAGCTTGCCTATCATGTCAGCATTGACAGGCCCTGCCTTGGCACATCTAACCAGGCCACTCTGGTTGCATGTGACAGAAAACTCAACCTGAAGCTGGATCCACAGCCTAGGCAAGGTGACCTGGAAAGATGTCCTGTCTGTGTCGTGGCTGTTTCAGGGTTCCTCTTTCAAAGGGAACCAGTCACCTTCAGAAGCCCCGGGCTCTTCCCAAAGATAAATACGTTGTCTGTGGCACCCACAGACCCCACTCTCCCTCAGGAGAGAATGGCTGGTTTGGGGTTACAACTTCGGAGCTTTTAGTGGAGGTCGCCTTGTAGGGTTCTAGTGCTTTGTCTGAGGAGAGTCTAAATGTCATGGAAGGAGGGAAGGAGGGAAGAACAGGGAAGTTCCTCAAAGCAGACAGGAAGCACAGAGATAAGACCTTCAGGACAGGAAATAGAGCTCAGTGACCTTCTCCCTCCAGCTGGGCCCCACCTTCTGGACCTTTTATAAATAGCACAGCCAACTGGGAACCAAGTTCCCATATCTCAGCCTTTTGGGGGAGAGACTTCATACCCAAACCATGGCACCTCCCAAGGAAACTCCTAGAGGATCTAAGAATTTGTCTAACACCCACAAAAGTCACAGGATTTAGTTTCATCTTGCAAGTTTACTTCATGCAGAATGAGCACTCCTCCTGAGGGAAGGAATGCTGGTTCAGCTAAGGGCTAGGACGATGCCCCTGAAGTGGAGAGAAGCCCTCTCAGGTGCTTGGGGACTGAGACTGGGTAAGGAAACAGCCCCCATGTTGTAACATGGCAGCATCTAGAAGAATTGCAAAGAGCTGAGGAGGTGGGGTGACCCCCAGTGACAGTGAGCACAGTCTTAACCGCTGTGTTCAGCTGGAGCCCAAAAAAGTCCCTCTAGAGTGCCTCTCGGGACATTCGTTCCTCTGCATTTAAAGAGTGGGGGGTCCCTAGGATTAGACAATTTTCTTATTTTTAAGGCTGTGTTAAGGTTTAAGATTGAGAAGAAAAGAAAACAAAACACCAGCTTAAACCCCAATGCCCCTGTTTGTCCAAGCATAGCAGGCAATTACCATAACTCACTTTTTTTTTTTGCTTTTTACAGCTGCAAGTATACTTGAGACATCAGAGTGGTTGATTTGCAAAAATATTGTATCACCTTTCTATGCCTGCCCATGCTTAGCTGTGTGATCATGGGCAATTAGCCTCTCCTCTATGGGCCTTGGATCCTTAGTTGAAGGGGGATAATATGCCTATCACAAGGCTGCTGTAAGGATTAGCCAATAACGCATGGAAAGAACTCGGCACTGCACGGTGCTTACAGAGTGGGCTTCATAAGAAGGAGCTGGCCCCATTTGCTTCACGCTCTCATTGTTCGGCAATGCAGGGTCTGGCACATTGTAAATCAATTAGTTGGTGTCATTGCTGATTCTGTAAATGTTTGCAGAATAGCTGAAATAATTAGTGAATGAATAGAATGGAATGAAAGGAAGAAAGAGAGACAGGAAGAAGGAAGGGAAGGGAGTGGCTTTCATTCATCCAACAGATGTAATGAAGGACTATTCTGTGCCAGGCAATAGGAGGGGCGTGTGCTGATTGCACTGGTGTAAAACCTCACCTCTGAATTTTACAATGCAGGAAGGGAGCTTAGTGATAGACAGGGACACAAAGAGGCGAAGGTGTCTGCGTGCCCTGACATACATAACAAGAACATTACAGGGATGCCCTGTTAGACAGCCATCCATGTACTAAGTACACAGAGCAGTCAAGGAAATGTCTCTAATGAGTGACAGCTGAATTAAGACCTGAAGCTTGAAGATGGAGGCATCTGTGGGGGCGCTGGGATGGCTCAGTAGGTGGAGGCGTCTACTGTCAGCTGATGGCATGAATTTTATCCTCATGACCCCCCTGGCCACAGGAAAGAACTGATCCAAGGAAGCTGTTCTCTGACCTCCATGTGTGAACATGGTATGCACACACAAGTGAGGGTGCACCCTCCCCTCCACACACACACCAAAATAATGAATAAATGGAACTAAGTTCTTTTTTTTAAAGAGTATATTGTAGCCATCACTGTTAGTGGTATACCATTAATACCAACCAAAAAAATCTAGGGTGAAAATACCAGTATATAATTCAAAACTGTTTCATGAAATTTGAAACCACATTAATAATTACTTTGGACAAAAATTAAACTCAGTAATATCCATGCATTTGATAAACAATGCATAAGTATCAATATAAATTCATTTCACCCAACTGAAATTGAAAAGAACGTACAAGTCCATGAAGAGGAGGTGATCTTTACAAACACTCACAGAATAAAGAATGGGTGTAGGAAACAGCCTTGCAAATCTCCGAATGTTTCTATTACCAGTTCTGTAAGGGTGTTTCAATGGCATTGCCTTCCCAGTATCATCATTACCTCCACTGGTATGTGATAATGCAGGGATGTCACACTTTCTACTCTATGCTCTTGCTAACCCCCTGTGCTAGAACATAAGTTCTCCAAGGCCAGTGCAGTCTGCAGGTTGCCAAGTGCCTCCGATGTTTAACGGACCAGGCCCCAGCTAGGCGCTCACAGAATCACAGTTGAATGAGTGAATTAATGCATGGATAAATGTGTTTGCGTTTCCCCAAACGTGTTTGCATTGCAGGCTTGTAATTTCACACTGGGTTCAGTCAATGTTTTTTAACACAGTGACACTTATAATCAAGGCTCAGAGTCTTACTTATGCTAACAAATGCTGATTCTCCCTAATAGACAGTATTACTTTTCCTAGCTCCCAGTATTAGTGTCTCATTCACTCTTTATGACACATATTTCTGAATAAATAAATGGGGTCCCATGAGGAGCAGTGCCTATTGTAACACTGATCACTAGTGTTCTGATTTATTAGGGGATGGATGTGAGATTAGAGCCAATTTAAGAAGTGAAGAATGATGGGAACTCTTTGTTGTTGGGGAGGTGTTGAATGAGAACTGTCTCCCAAGACTCACTTTTTGAACAGTTGGCCCCTTGTTGGTGCTGTGGTTTGAGGTGATCATGGTACCTTTATGAGGTGCAGCCTTGCTGGAGAAAGACTGTCACTGGGGCTAGCTTGAGTTTGTAGCCTGGCCCCTACTTCCTGTTCTCCTGTTCTCTCTCTCTCCTCTCTCTCTCTCTCTCTCTCTCTCTCTCTCTCTCTCTCTCTCTCTCTCTCTCTCTCTCTCTCTCTCTCTCTCTCTCTCTCTCTCTCTCTCTCTCTCTTCTCTCTCTCTCTCTCTCTCTCTCCTCTGATTCCTGTGTACATATAAAATGTGAGCAGTCATCTTCCTGCTCCTGCCGCCCCATCATGACTGACTCTATCCCTCAGGAAGAGTAAAACAAAAGCAAACCTTCTCTTCCTAAGCCGCCTTTGGTCATGTTGCTTTATCCCAGCAACAGATAAACAAACTAGAACAGTTAGGCAAATGATGAGTAGAAGAAGCCTTGGCTGCCAGGAACCCAGGCATAACTCCTCCATGCCTACCATGTGATACCTTACCCTGTAAGATCTTCTACTGGAGAGATCATCAGTCAACGATAGCAGAGATATTGATGAATCGGGCTCCTCATCAGAAGTTGAATAACATTTTCCATGCAAAATGATTCATGGATCTTTAAGAGTCTTTCAATAATATTGAGTCTGGGTTTTCCATTACTTTTTCTTTGAATACATATCTAGGCTTTCTATATGCGGTTATCTATCCATTCACCTATTGTACTCTCAGCATCCATGTTTTTCACCATCAGGGTTCTCATTCACTGACGTATCCTTAACTTTAAAGATGGAAGAGACCTTGAAATGACCTCCTAGAATCCCCTCGTGTGATAACAGTTGCTGAGAAAGGCAAGAAATCACAAGCGTTTTGGGGAACTGGATTCACTGGGCTTTCATGAGGATTCTTCCCCCAGGGCTCTGGGTGGGAACACATCCAGCCAGAACCTGGATTTCAACCTGTGGGGCTCTAAACAAGTGGTGCTCTCCTGGCTCTCTGCTACAGAGTTGTGAGAAAACAAGGGGCTCTTCACTTAAACTTTGCGCCGGAGTCAACCAATCCTGGAATGCTTTTGATGAGATGAGGCTGACAGTAACAATGTAACATTGTTATCCTCGGAAATCCTTCTATAAAAACAAATGCAGAAAGTCTCCTGGCAGTAGACAACAAAAAAGCAGATGAATGAGGCCTTGCCACAAACTCTTGATCTCAAGTGGACACATGTGAAGGAGAGCCTGGGGTTTTCAGTGAACCACATGGTGTGCAAAGAGGGTGGGGGAGGCACATGGGATGTCTGTGGGCTTGAAAAGAAGATGGACGCTAGAAGGCTCCTGGGACCTCACAAAACCAGGAATCCCGAGGCCTTTCGAAGGTTTGTGAAAGCAGGAGGTCAGGCTATAACTACATTATTTACTTATTTTTTGTTTGGTTGGTTTTGTGTAAATCTCTAAGTGTTTAGTGATCACAGACACACCATGTTGTATATATGGAAGTTGGAGAATGACTGGAAATAACTTGGTCCTACCCTTCTATCTCGAGGAACCTGGGTATTGAACTCAGGGTTGTCAGGCTTGGTGGCAAGTGCCTTTGCCCACTGAGCCATCTCACCATCCAGAAGAAGGAGCTGTCTGTGCCAAATAAGCCCCCAGTGGTAACAGCCAAAGTGTCATGACCCAGAGAGGAGAAATCACATTCAGTTAAAGGCAGGAGTTAGGAAGTTTAACATGAGAACCAGAAACACGTCTGAAAGCAGGCTAGTATATGTGTGCACATTGTGTGATCTGAGAAAGAGGAGGCTCAGAGATTAAAGATATTCGACCAAGCTACCCTGTTCCTTCTAGATTTTCAGGGATACTAATTTCATATACAAATGACAACAGAAAGATATTGGGACAGGATTCCTTGCAACATGACAGGAGGAAAAAAAGAAGCCTACAAGGCTTATAGAGGTGGAAGTGTGGAAAGTTGAGCCCACAGACAGATCAAAAGTGTAGCCTACTATGTCATACGATAAAATCATCTGAGAGCAGAAAGACAGCACAAACCAGAATTTGATTCCTCAGAGGTGAGGGGGAAGGGATGCAGTGCTTAAAAGTAAGGCGTATTGTTTAAAATGCAATATAAACTAAGGAAATGCACACAATTAAAATAATAACAAATACAAGAATTAACGTAACATAATGCATTAACACAAACAAACCATCTGAAAATGAACATTTTAAAAATTAAGGGATTGGAGATGGAGACCATTACAGAAAAATACAGCCAATCAAAATGCATAGTTGTGGAGCCCAGTTACAATTGACATCTACCTAAGGTTCAGGGAACATTGCAGAAGAGAGGGTGGAGAGACCGTAAGAGCCGAAGGATCAAGGAATTTGATATGAGACTGCGTCTCCTAGGGCTGTCAAAAGCTACATCTCTAAAGTATGACTGCCTAAACATGACCTGAACAAAGGCAATACCAACAGATACGCTAACATGGATGGGAGAAGCTCACTTGGCCCCAACACTAGATAAAGAACTACAGGCAACTAAATACTGAAAATACATACATGCAAATAACATTATACAGACTAACAGGTTATGTTTCTGTATGTAAGAATATGTATGTATATACATACACATATTTACATGTAACAATTACTGGACAAAAAGGCCATAGATTTGAAAGAGAGAAAAGAGAAGTATCTGGGAGGGTTTGGAGGGAAGAAAGGAAAAGGGAAAATGATGTGATTATGTTATAATCTCAACAAATAAATTATTTTTAAATAGAAACAAGCCTAAGAGGTTGGGGTTGGAGGGACAGCTCAACAGGTAAGAGCCCTGGCTGTCCTCAGAAAGACCAGAGCAGACTTCAAGTGGCTCTGCCCAACAACTGCCCAACTCCAGTTCCAAGAGGTTTGATGCCCTCCTCTGGCCTCCATAGGCACTGCACTCAGACATGACATCCATGTACACAGACAAACATACGTGTAATAAAATATAAATCTTTAAAAATAATACAGAACAAAAATTAAGAGACGACTCAAAGCAGATGAAGTAAAACAGCTGCTTGCCAGAGGGTGAAGATAAGTAGGGAAGCCACAAAAACAAGAGTCTCCAAAGGAGGAAGCCATGCCAGTGACCAGAAGGAACTTCCGTGCGTATAATTTAAGAAAACCTTCCTGAAATTAAAAAAGAAGAAGCCTTCAGATTGTACATGGAGAGTTGACAGCACATACTTGAGAAGAGTGACCTGTAGTGACAATCTCCAGGCTGTAGCCAAGTGAGACCAATGGTTTTAAAAAGGAATTGTTTAAATGTTCAGCCAAAGAGATTTGTCCAGGAAATGGCTACCAGCATTTGGCTATCTATCAATGGTGGGGTTTAATCCCAGAAAGAAGTAGGAGCTCATACATGATACAAAATAATGAGCCAAGGCAGACACATGTATATGTACATATACATATATATACAAATACACAAGTATATACACATGCATACACATAATACACATCGTCACACATGTGTCATGCACACACAAATAGACACAAACACACAGAATCACACATTCAAATATATATATATATACATTCACCTAGTTACATAATACAAAACACACATACACTCATAAATACACATACTTGCATATACATGCATCTGCGCAGATAAATACGCAAGCATACAATAAACATACACATACATGCACACATCCATTCAGATAAACACAAGTACACACAATTCACACATGTGTATGTGCATACACACATACCTACACACAACTAACTACACATGCACATACATACATACATGCACACATAGACACCCACATGTACACATACACACACACACACATACACACATGCACATATGCACATCTTCTCCAAGCACCTTTCAAAATAGAACAACACAGAAACTGCAAGTTGCACACCTGCAACCAAAGGACATGCAGATACGGCTAAATAGGAAAAATTGCAAGATTGAAAGTACACAAAAAAGTATTACTTATACAGAAGAGAGCTATAACCCAACTGCACTAATGTTTATGATGGACAAAAAAATCTATTTCTTTCCCTCTAGTCATCCAGCTTCTGGTTGAAACCCCCAATAAGACATAAAGGAAATCACAGCACCACGGAGTATAAAAGTAGAATGTAATTATATGATAGGTGCTTGTGTGCTGTAAGCTTGCACATATCTATCTCCTTAAAAATAGATTGCATAAAGAAAATCTCTGATTTCATCGAAAACAATAATTATGTCAGTTACACTAAGAAAAGGATTATAATATTGGAATCTTGAATACTTGGTAACTTGCAATCCAGTATTCTGCAAATTCATATTCTGCTGACTGGAATATGCAGGTATGGTACATAATACCGAGAGTCTGTGGTCTGAGTAAATCTGCATATGCAAATATATATGCCTAGGTTCTCTTCTACTTATCCCTGGTCTCAGATCCAAGGGAGTCTAGCTTGAAGAGTCCACTGTGGGCAAGTGACAGGAACTGGCAATGGGCTATGTACCATGTTAATCTGCAATTGATTGATACTCTGAATGCTGGAATTCAAGTCCTTTGATTGTCTAGAAATGACGCTGCCCAGCCCCTTCGTGGAGCCAACGCTACACTATTAAATATGACAAAAGGCTGCTGCTGCGGACGTTATTGCAGATATCTGTAGGACTGATGTTCCTTCTCCCCCTTTATGACTCCCCCCCCTGCCTCAGCTGCAGCCCCGTCTCTCTCGTCCTTTGTGAAATTCCATGCCCCGTAACAATGACTTCATCAGATTCAGAGTTTTATACGAGAAGGGAGATTCTGAAATGGACAAAGGACCTCCACATGTGACAAGTGAAGTTGGTTTTGTTTCCAACACAAACTGAGAAATCTGTTTTCAAAGGCATTGACGGAGGGTGAGAAACCCGAACACGTCACTCACTCTCATCAGCTCTGCTCTTCACAGAGGACCTGTTCCCTATTGGTCACCAAGCAGTGACACAAGAGAAGGTATAGGACACATAGTTCTTATGGGAGGGGACTGCTCCACGATGACCACAGGATAGTTGTTGCTTCAGTCCATTAAGTGTGTCACGTTTGGACCTCTTGTCCACTGAGAAAGCCCCAAGAACATGCCTCAGTGGAAGTGGCATGGAGATGTTTTGTGTAACTGTTGTCAAAAGGGTAGGATGCATAACTCTCCCACACAGCATGGTTATCAGAATTAGACATTACAGAAGAAGGTTTTGAAATGTTGTGACTTACATACTCCTTCTTTTAAAACCAATGTGGACCTTACATATATGTCATCTATTGAAGCAGATCTTTTGTTGTTGTTGTTGTTACTTTTTCTCCAGATTTTTTTATTTGAATTAGAAACAAAATTGTTTTACATGACAATCCCAGTTCCCTCTCCCTCCTGTCCTCCCCTACCCCTCCCAACTAAAACCCTACCTATCACAAATCCTTTCTGCTCCTCTTGGATGGTGAGGCATTCCATAGGGTGTCATCAGAGTCTATCGTATCCTTTGGGATAGGTCCACCCCTGTGTGTCTTGGCTCAGGGAGTATCCCTCTATGTGGAATGGGCTCCCAAAGTCCACACCTATGCTAGGGATAAGTATTGAACTACTAAAGGAGGTCCCATAGATTTCCGAGATTTCCTCACTGAAACCCATGTTCCTGGGGTCTGGATCAGTCCCATGTTGGTATCACAGCTATCAGTCTGGGGAGAAAGAGTTCCCTGATGTTCAGGTCAGCTGTTTCTGTGGGTTTCACCAGCCTGGTCTGGACCCCTTTGCTCTTCACTCGTCCTTCTCTGCATCTGGATTCCAGTTTAGTTCAGTGATTAGATGTGGGTGTCTGCTTCTACTTCCACCAGCTGCTGGATGAGGGCTATCGGGTGGCATATAAGTCAGTCATCAATCTCATCATCAGGAGAGGGCATTTAAGAGGGCCTCTCCTGTGTTGCTTAGATTGTTAGCTGGTGTCATCTTTGTAGATCTCCAGACATTTCCCTAGTGCCTGATTTCTCTGTAAACCTAAAGTGTCTCCCTCTATTATGATATCTCCTTTCTTGTTATCTTCTCTTCTTCCCCTGACTCAACCCTTCTGCTCCCTCATGTCCTCTGCATCCCTCTTCTTCTCCCCTTCTCATTCTCCTAGCTCCCTCCCCACTCCTCCCTTGCTCCCAATTTGCTCAGGGGATCTTGACTCTTTCCCCTTCTCCAGGGGACCATGTATGTCATTGATATTTAATTTGATGTTGGCTGTTGGCTTGCTGTATATTGTTTTTATTATGTTCAGGTATGTTCCTGTTATCCCTGATTTCTCCAAGACCTTTATCATGAAGGGGTGTTGGATTTTGTCAAAGGCTTTTTTGGCCTTTGAGATGATCATGTAGTTTTCTTTTCTCAATCTGTTTATATGGTGGATTACATTGATGGATTTTCATATGTTGAACCATCCTTGCATCCCTGCGATAAAGCCTACTTGATCATGGTGGATGATTTCTCTGATGTGTCCTTGGATTCGATTTGCCAGTATTTTATGGAGATTTTTTGCATGGATGTTCATGAGGGATATTGGTCTGTAGTTCTCTTTCTTAGTTGTGTCTTTGTTTGGCTTGGGTATCAAGGTTATTGTAGCCTCATAAAAAGAGTTTGGCAATGTCCCTTCTGCTTCTATTGTATGGAACAATTTGAGGAGTATTGGTATTAGCTCTTCTTTAAATTTCTGGTAGAATTCTGCAGTGAAGCCTTCTGGCCCTGGGCTTTTTTTGGTTGGGAGACTTTTGATGACTGCTTCTATTTCATTAGAGGTTATAAGTTGCTTATCTGTTCTTGATTCAATTGTGGTAAGTGATATGTGTCCAGAAAATTGTCCATTTCCTTTAAATTTTCAAATTTTGTGGAGTACAGGTTTTCAAAGTATGACCTGAAGATTCTCTGGATTTCCTCAGTGTCCATTGTTATATCCCTTTTTTCATTTCTGATTTTGTTAATTTGCATGCGCTCTCTCTTCCTTTTGGTTAGTTTGAATAAAGGTTTGCCTATCTTGTTGATTTTCTCAAAGAAACAACTCTTTGTTACATCGATTCTTTGAATTGTTTTCTTTGTTTTGAATTTATTGATTTCTGCCCTCAGTTTCATTATTTCCTGGCGTCTACTCCTCCAGGGTGAATTTGCTTCCGTTTGTTCTAGCTGTGACGTCTACTCTCTGCTGTGACTATTCTCTTGTTTCTTCATGTGAGCACTTAGAGCTATGAACTTTCCTTTTAGTCCTGCTTTCAAAATGTCCCATAAGTTTGGGTATGTTGTGTCCTCATTATCATTGAATTCTAGAAGTTTTTTATTTCTTTCTTTATTTCTTCCTTGACCCAGGAATGGTGCAATTGCGTGTTCTTCAATTTCTATGAGTTGGTAGGTTTTCTGCAACTTGTGTTGTTTTTGATTTCTAACTTTAAAGCATGGTGGTCTGATAAGACACGGGGGATTATTCCAATTTCTTTTATACCTGTTGAGGTTTGCTATGTTGCCGAGTATGTGGTTGATTTTTGAGAAGGTTCCATGTGATGCTGAAAAGAAGGTATATTCTTTTGTGTTTGGATGGAAAGTTCTATAGATGTCTGTTAATCCCAATTGGGTCAGAACTTCTGTTAGTTCCTTTGTCAGTTTCTGTCTGGTGGTCCTGTCCAGGGGTGAGAGTGGTGTATTGAAGTCTCCCACTATAACTGTGTGAGGTCTTATTTGTGATTTGAGTTTTAGTAATCTTTCTTTTATGAGCATGGGTGCCTTTGTTTTTGGGGCATAGAGGTTTAGAATTGAGACTTCTTCCTGATGGATTTTTCATGTGATAAATATAAAATGACCTTCTTCATCTCTTTTGATTGATTTTAGTTTGAAGTCTAACTTGTTAGATACTAGGATAGCTTGTTTCTTCGGTCCATTTGATTAGAATATCTTATCCCAAGCCTTTACTCTGAGGTAATGTCTGTCTTTGAATTCAAGGTGTGTTTCTTATATGCAGCAGAAGGATGGATTCTGTATCCAATCTGTTAGCCTGTGTCTTTTTATAGTCGAGTTAAGACCATTAATATTGAGGGAAATTAAAGTCCATTGAGTGTTTATTCTTGTTTGTTTTTGATTTGCTGTGGGTATTGGTATTGTATGTGGATTTACCCTGCTTTTTCTTTTGGGTTTTCGTAAAGTGCCTATTGCCCATGTTTATGTGAGTGTAGTTAATTTCCTTAGGTTGGAGTTTTCCTTCCAGTACTTTCTGTAGGGCTGGATTAGTGGTTACATATTGTTTAAATCTGGTTTTGTTGTATAATATCTTGTTTTCTCCATTTATAGTGATTGAAAGCTTTCCTGGGTATACTAGTCTGGGCTGGCATCCGTGTTCTCTCAGAGTTGGTAGAATATCTGTCCAGGTCCTTCTGGCTTTCAGAGTTTCCATGGAGAAGTCTGGTGCAATTCTGATAGGTTTGCCTTTATATGTTACTTGGCCCCTTTCCTTTTGCTGCTCTTAATATTCTTTCTTTAATCTGTACATTTGGTGTTTTAATTATGTGACAAGGGGACTTTCTTTTTGTGGTCCACTCTATTTGGCATTCTGTAGGCTTCTTGTACTTTCATTGGCATGTCTTTCTTT